>NC_091282.1:728341602-728641602 GCF_032444005.1 Ranitomeya imitator | reverse complement strand
CGCACATTATGTAAAAGAGACAGGATCAAATAAGCGTCCATTGTGCATTATGAATATTACATTATAATCAATATTCACCTAAGGCTCGGAGCCAGGCTCATATCATTCACAAGAAAGTCATGTATGGCAAAAGCATCTTAACATTTTTCTATTTCATCTGCAGGCTGCATCCGACACTGACCAATAATTGAGGTGTAACAAAGAGTAACCATCATTTATTTATTTTTGTCATAAATCAATAGTACAAGTGAAATTCTCGTTTCGTTGGTAAAATCTGTTTACAGTGAATACAGATTTTCCCATCACTAAGGTAAGAGATGACACTTGGTGCTTGCAAAGTTCTATGGAACTTGGAATGTCTGTGTCGTCCTCTAGCTCCTCCCTCCTGCACAGAATTTTATAAGCACCAACTGTCATCTCCTATCTCACTAATGAGAGCATCTGTCTTCACTGAATTCAGATTTTACCTGTGAATTGAAAATGAAAGCTCAGCCCAGGAGGAGAAAGAAGTACATTTATTTGACAAGATACATTACAAAGTTGCTTATTTCATTCTGTATTATTGATTTATTAAATACAAAAATTAAACAATGGTCTCTTTTTAAGATCCTGGATCTCAACATAATTTCTGTAAAAGGACCCCCACCCATCAAAGGCTACTTTCAGGTTTATAATGGCCTATGATCAATAGGATCTCACTGGGCCTCTCTTTAATTTTTTTTTTTGTTTTCTTCGACTTCCAACATTTATAAATGTTTTATTTTTTCAGCAATGGAGTTGTATTGAGCGTTTTTCGCAATAGGAGCTGTTTTTTTATTAAATACCATTTTGAGTTTCAGATCTATTTTTATTCCTTTATTTTCATAGGTAAATTAACTACAAAAAAACACGATGGGATTTGTAGATGTGCAGTACATAAAGTCCGGATCATTGTTATTGGCACCCATGAAGTTTAAGTACATAATGTGGAATATCTCCTGAAAAAAATGAATCAAGTGAAGTGTATAAAACACTCGTATTAAATACAAAAGAGCAAATGATAATCATTGAAAAAAAAACAATGGGAGGGAAAAATAGAAACAGCTAAAGCTTGCTGTGGAACTGGTATTGGCACCCTTAATGTTAAATTAGTATGGAATCACATTCTGACTTGTCTGTGGTAAATCCCAAATAAGAATCAACTGTGATTAATAGTCAGTGCCCATGTGACATGAATTAGCCAATGGATGATGACTTCACTGTTTTAAAAAGTCACATGGTAGGCCCGGTTCCTTTGTCACAATGGTGAAGACAAGCTGTCTGAGGATATCACAACTGCTATAATTAGCAAACACAAGACTTCCAAAGGGTATAAGGCCATCTCAAAAGACCTTTGGTATCACAGTTTCAACAGAGCGCAATGTTATTAAGAAGTTTGCCAAGTATGAAACCGTTAACCCCTTCACGACCTTTACCGTACTGCTCTGCGGGAACTGCATTTCTGCCCCTGAGCAGTACTAGTACCACCACGGCCTCACACTGAGCGCTGCAGCGATCGCATGCGGGTGTCAGCTGTATGTGACAGCTGACACCCCGCAGCAACACCCACGATCGATGCTAGCACTGATCATGGGCATTTAACCCCTCTGATGTCGCTGACAGTAGTGACAGTGGAATAGAGAAGCATCGCCCAGGGAGGGGGCACCCTGCACGCTCCCACCAGAAAAACGCAATGCGATCGTGCTGTTCTGATGATCTCCATGGAGACCCCCGGCACCAAGATGGCCACGGGGTCCTTCATGGTCCTGCAGGGAGGTGGCTCGTCAGTGCCTGCTCTTAGCATGCCTCTTTCCCTACCTGTCAGAACGCTGATCTGATACTCAGCAGTGCTAAGTGTCAGATCAGCGATCTAACATTATATAGTAATTTCCCATACTGGGACAATGTAAAAACATTAAAAAAAATATTATATTGTGTAAAAATATTATTTTTTAAATCCCCAAATGGAAAAAAAATAAATACAGTATTTTACCAATAAATATATTTATGTAGATAAAAAAAAAGTTCACATATTTGGTATCGCTGCGTCCGTAGTGACCCGCTCTATAAAACTGTCCCACTAGTGAACCCCTTCAGTGAACAATGTTAAAAAAGAGGCAAAAAACAATGCTTCATCTCTAAACTCTTGGAGTGCCTGATCTACTCCCACCTTACCCGTTACCTCTCCACTTATTCCCTCCTAGACTCTTCATAGTCTGGTTTCCGCCCCCTACATTCGACAGAAACGGCATTCATCAAGGTAACCAATGACCTTCTGGCAGCAAAATGTAACGGTGACCACTCTCTGCTCATTCTTCTCGACCTTTCTGCAGCTTTCGACACTGTTGACCACCCTCTCCTACTCTCTAGGCTCCAGTCACTAGGCATTAAGGACACTGCTCTCTCCTGGTTCTCCTCCTGTCTTTCTGACCGCTCCTTCAGTGTTCTGTTCTCTGGCTCCACTTCATCACCTCTTCCTCTCAATGTCGGGGTACCTCAGGGCTCAGTCCTTTGCCTCCTTCTCTTCTCCCTGTACACGGCCCCAATTGGACAGACCATCAGCAGATTTGGCTTTCAATACCATCTTTATGCTGATGACACACAACTATACACATCATCCCCTGACCTTACCCCCGCTGTACTACATAACACCACTGAATGTCTGTCCGCAGTCTCCAACATCATGTCCGCTCTCTATCTGAAACTCAACCTCACCAAATCTGAATTTCTTCTGCTCCCGCCATCTACTAACCTCCCTAAATCTGACATTTCCCTCTCCGTGGGTGGCTCCATAATAACCCCCCGGCAGCAGGCACCCTGTCTGGGTGTTATGTTTGACTCCAATCTCTCATTCACATCCCTTATACAATCTCTTGCCCACTCTTGCCGCTTACACCTAAAGAACATCTCCAGAATCTGCCCTTTTCTCACCATGGAAACAACAAAAACCCTCACTGTCGCCCTGATCCACTCCTGCCTGGACTACTGCAATGCTCTACTAATTGGCCTCCCCCTTACTTGACTTTCCCCTCTCCAGTCTATCCTTAATGCAGCAGCCAGGGTTGTCCATCTGGCTAATCGTTACTCGGACGCGTCCGCTCTTCGCCAGTCGTTACACTGGCTGCCTATTCATTACAGGATACAAATCAAAGTACTTGTTCTCACCCACAAAGCTCTCCACAGTGCAGCACCCCCATACATCTCCTAACAGACCACTGCGCTCTGCAAATGACTTTCGACTAACCTCTGCACTAATCCTTAAATCCCACTCCTGACTCCAAGACTTCTCCCGTGCTGCGCCAATCCTCTGGAATGCTCCACCCTAAGATATTAGGACCATCCACAATTTGCATAGTTTTAGACGCTCGCTCAAAACACATTTGTTCTGAGCAGCCTATCAGGTTCCCTAATCAAACTTATTTTATGTTTGTGTGTGTAGCCCATTCACTATCTCCATCTATCCCCCACCCCCTGAAGATGGCTGGACATCATTGTAAATACATCATTGTCAATACACACCTGTATTTTGTATCTCCCCCACCTCATTGTAGATTGTAAGCTCTCACGAGCAGGGTCATCTTATTTTGCTTTAATTATTGTATCGCTAACATTGTTACTTATGACTGTTGTGTTTGAAACTGTTAAGCTGCAAAGCGCTGCGGAATATGTTGGCGCTATATAAATAAAGATTATTATTATTATTATTAATGCTTTATCATCATACCGCCGAACAAAAAGTGCAATAAAATGCGATCAAAAAGATGGATGTAAATAAAAATTGTACCGCTGAAAACCTCATCTTGTACCACAAAAATCAAGCCACCATGCAGCTCCATCAGCAGAAAAATAAAAAAGTTATAGCGCTCAGAATAAAGCAATGCAAAAATAATTATTTTTTCTATAAAATAGTTTTTATTGTGTAAAAGTGCCAAAACATAGAAAAAGATATCAATGAGGTATCACTGTAATCATACTGACCTGAAGAATAAAGCAGTGTTACCAATTTTATCACATGTGGAGCAGTATTTAAAAAAAAAAAAAAAAGCAATTCCTGAATTGCTGGTTTCTGTTCATTCTGTCTCACAAAAGTAAAAAAAGAAAGCGATAAAAAAAGTCATGTTCCCGAAAATGGTACCAATAAAAACATCAGTTCGTCCTGCAAAAAACAAGCCCTCATATGACTCTATCGGATGAAATATGAAAAAATTATAGCTCTCAAAATATGGTGATGCAAAAACTAGTTTTCGCAATAAAAAGCATCTTTTAGTGTGTGACAGCAGCCAATCATAAAAATCCGCTATAAATCTGGTATTGCTGAAATTGCACCGACCAGAAGAATAAAGTCACCTAATCACTTATACCACACGAGGAATGGCATAAAGAATAAATAAAACCAATTCTTCACATGCTGTTGATTTTTTAATTCTGCCTCCCAAAGAAAGCAGTAAGGTTCGGTGCACATTTATCCTGCGCTCTGCGCTGAGTGCTTACACCAGGGTTTCCATGTAAATCTCTGAAATACATGATTCAGACAGAACCTCTGAGCAGAAGATTCCTTATAATGAGGCAGATGGAGGCACTATGGGCGCCATAGAACATGTGATCTAGTGGTGTCCAACTTTTTAGGATTGCATAAAAGTACCGTCGGCCACAGTTTTGTGCAATTCTGAAAAAGGAAACGCAGAATAGAGGCCAGATGGAGTCCACAGTAACTCTGCTGCCTCACTATAGTGAATGGATTCATCAGGGGTTTCAACTGAATCATGTCACTCAGAGATTTAGATGGTAACCACAAAGTAAGTGCTCAGCGTAGAGTGCTGGATAACTGTAATCCAAAACGTTATGTAAAATGTTCCCAATAAAAGCTTCCATTCAATCCACAAAACCAGCAAGTCCCCACTCAGTTCTGTCATCTCTTAATGGAAATAAAGGGGGCCACCACATTGCTGGTAGTACAAAGGCTCTGGAAAAGGGAAATGGCTCCTCACCCACCAAAAGAAATTCAGCAAATTCTCTGCTCCCAAATCCAAATGCCCCCCTGCCTTCTGAGCCCCAGAGTGCCTAAACAACGTTTAGGGCCCACATGGCATTTCGGTAGTGAAGAGAGCCCGACTAATTTACAGACACGTGTCTCCTGAAGCAAGGACTGGGCATAATGTACTGGTCACTACAATGGCAGTTTGCAATTTTCACTCAGCAACATCCACTGCTGCTTGCTTCTGGAAAACACTCATGGAGTCAAAATCGCCACTACATCTGTAGATAAATTCTCAAAGGGTTATAATTTCCAAAATAGGATCACTTTATGGTCTGTTTTTCTAGCACTTAGGGGCTCTTTATATGGAATCCACTAACTAGTCTAGAAAAATCTGCTTTCCAGGAGGCAAATAGCGCTCTGTCCCTCCTGAGTCACTCCATATGGCAAAGTAGTACTGTACAGCCTCATATGGGGTATTTCCACATTCAGCAGAAGTTGTGGGACAAATTCTGGTCCTATTTTTACCCATTTCCCAGTGGGAAAATGTAAAACTTGGGGCTAACACACAAACTTGGTGGTAAAAATGTAGATTATTTTATCTTCACTTCCCAACGGTATAAAAGTTTGTGACACACCTGTGGTGTCAATGTAAGACGGCCAGGGTGGTAGTCATGGCAATGAGCTGTAGTGTTCCCACACCCTGACGCCCCACAGATGAAACACAATGTCCCTTCCGCAATGTGCATAATGTGCACAACAGGACACTCACATTAGTTGTCAGAGCCCCCTCATCTTCTGTCACTCCAGCTCCCAATCCACAGGTCTCACAAATCACTCCAGACTCATTGTTCAATTCAAACAGTTCAACTCTAGAAATCAACAGGGTTTGCAGTACAGATACGGCACAGTGCTTCCTAGCAATATCTGATCTTCCAGGACAATCACTGTCCCGCCTTAGCAATCTCTGCTCTTCCCAGAAAATCTCTGTCCTGTTTTAGCAATCATTGTTCTTCCCGGACAATCTTTGTTCCGTCTGTGCCTTTAGGCCCACCAGCTTCCTGCCATTCACCTGGTTCGGCTTCGAATTAAAGGGTAACAGGCTCACTGTCTCAGCTTCACCTACTCCCTGCCATAAGCTTCGGATCCTCCTTGGAATGGTCCTATTTAAGCTGGTAAAGAAGCTGCGGAGACACCATCACGTGTTTCTCGACGCAAGCAGTGAATAGCCAGGCCTTTCCCCGGGAAGGAACAACCACGGGAAGGGCAGCATCCTATGAAGGAAAGCCACCTATGCCAAGCATGGTATCCATCCACAGACAGCTGTTTCGGGGTTTTTGCCCCTCATCAGTGTGGAGTAGGAATCTGGCTATTAGGAGCAGTGCCTAGTAAAAAGGCTATAAAAGGCACAGATGATTGGCCTCGGGGGAGACCAAAACATCCAACACCGCAGAGACACCATCACGTGTTTCTCAACGCAGTGATTCCAGAACACTGCCCCCATCCTTTATGGGAAATATGCAGATGCAAGTAAAGAAGCTGCGGAGACACCATCACGTGTTTCTCGACGCAAGCAGTGAATAGCCAGGCCTTTCCCCGGGAAGGAACAACCACAGGAAGGGCAGCATCCTATGAAGGAAAGCCACCTATGCCAAGCATGGTATCCATCCACAGACAGCTGTTTCGGGGTTTTTGCCCCTCATCAGTGTGGAGTAGGAATCTGGCTATTAGGAGCAGTGCCTAGTAAAAAGGCTATAAAAGGCACAGATGATTGGCCTTTGGGTTCAAGGTGCTCAATACACATCTAGATAAGTTTCATAAGGGGTCTAGTTTCCAAAATGGTGTCACATGTGGGGGGTTGCCATTGTTTAGGCACATCAGGGGCTCTCCAAACGCGACATGGCAACAGCTAATTTTTCAAGCATATTTTACATTCAAAAAATCAAGCCGTGCCCTGCCGTGTGCCCAAACAGTGGTTTTCACCCACATATGGAGTATTGACATGCTCAGAAGAAATTGCACAACAAAATGTATGGTTCATTTTCTCCTGTTAACCTTGTGAAAGTAAAAAAAATAGGTCTAAAGGAACATTTTTGTGAAGGAAAAGTAAATGTTTATTTTTTCTTCCACATTCCAAAAATTCCTGTGAAGCACCTAAAGGGTTAATAAACTTCTTGAATGTGGTTTTGAGTACCTTGAGGGGTGCAGTTTTTAGAATGGTGTAATTTTGTGGTATTTTCTGTCATATAGGCCCCTCAAAGTCACTTCAAGTGTGAGGTGGTCCCTAAAAAAAATGGTTTTGCAAATTTTGTTGTAAAAATGAGAAATCGCTGGTCAACTTTTAACCTTTATAACTTCCTAACAAAAAAATTATGTTTCCAAAATTGTGCTGATATTAAGTAGACATGTGGGAAATGTTATTTATTAACTATTTGTGCGAAGCTGTAGGATACAGCGAAACGCGCGTCGAGGCTCTTTGTGCACGGGCACTTTTGCCGCCATGTCCACAGGTGGAAACATGTCTACAGGTATAGTCTTGTGTAATTATATGCTTTGAGGCAATTCTCTTGCACTATGGCAGCTTGTTTGCTTTGTATTTTACAATAGCCATATTTGTTATTAGCTATACCTGTGGCACTATATTAGTTGGCGGTCAGCAGGTTATGTATATGTATTTGAGCTATAGGTAGGTGCTTTCTTAGATATTTTTCCATCATTTAGATATACCTCCTATGCTCTATAGGGAGTGATTATTATGATCGATATATACTGCTGACGTCCTTCTTTATATATACATTGTGGCATCGGTGTTCCGTGCACATATTGGTCTATGTACTGTCCCATCTGCCGAGTATCCATATTTCTGTACTTTTTTGTATATATTATATGTATCAATAAAATTTGCTGTTTATATATCTTTATACATTGGATTGGCAGTCCTTCCTTGTTCTCTCTTTTTTTGTTTATATTGAAGTCTGAAGGGATCCTCTTATATTATGAGGATATTTTTTGGTGTAATATTTGTGCGATATGACTCTGCTTTAAGTGCATACAAATTAAAAGTTTAAAAATGGCGAAATTTTCAGAATTTTCACCAAATTTCCCTTTTCTTCACAAATAAATGCAAGTCATATCAAAGAAATGTTAATGCTGTCATAAAATACAATATATCATGAGAAAACATTCTCAGAATCACCGGGATCCGTTGAAGCATTCCAGAGTTATTACCTCATAAAGTGCCAGTGATCAGAATTGTAAAAATTGGCCTGGTCATTAAGGTGAAAAAAGGCTAGGTCTCAAAGGAGTTAAGAACGTCCCTGGACATGGGGGAAAGAGGAAAATTGACAAGATATGTCTTTGAAGGTTGGTACGAATGGTGGAAAAACCACCACATCAAACAGCCAAAGACCTGAAGGAAAACCATGAACAGTCTAGTGTTATGGTTTCAACAAGTACCATTACATACTAAACCAAGCAGAGCTCTATGGGCGAAGGCCAAGGAAGAAACCATTGCTGATGAAAAGACATAAAAAGGAATAACTGATCTTTGCCAAAGAGTACCTTGACAAACCACAATCTTTTTGTGGGAAAATGTTCTGTGGACAGATGAAAAAAAATAGAGCTTTTTGCAACAATTTGCTTACAGATGGCGCAATGAAACTTATAAGGAAAAGAACACAGTACCAACAGTTAAGCATGGTGGAGGATCCATAATGCTGTTGGGTTGGTTTGCTGTGTCTGGTACTGGAGGCCTTGACCGTATCATAGGAATCATGAAATCAGAGAATTATCAAGAGATTTTAGAGCAAAACGTTCTACCCAGTTTAAAGAAACTTGCTTTGAGTCGAAGATCATGGGTCCTCCAGCAAGACTGACTGAAAGCAGACATCCAAAAGTACACAGGAATGGTTTAACCCCTTCCCGACCTGTGACACAGCGTATGCGTCATGAAAGTCGGTGCCAATCCGACCTGTGACGCATATGCTGTGTCACAGAAAGATCGCGTCCCTGCAGGCCGGGTGAAAGGGTTAACTCCAATTTCACCCGGCCTGCAGGGACAGGGGGAGTGGTAGTTTAGCCCAGGGGGGGTGGCTTCACCCCCCCGTGGCTACGATCGCTCTGATTGGCTGTTGAAAGTGAAACTGCCAATCAGAGCGATTTGTAATATTTCACCTAAAAAAATGGTGAAACATGCTGCAATATCATCGGCCATGGCTGGAAACACTTATGTGCACCCACCCCACCCCACCGATCGCCCCCCCAGCCCCCCGATCTGTGGTCCGCTCCCCTCCGTCCTGTGCTCCGCTCCCCCGTCCTCCTGTCCGCTCCCCCCGTGCTCCAATCACACCCCCCGTGCTCCGATCATACCCCGCGCACTCCGATCACCCCCCCCGCACAGCGATCCCCCCGTGCTCAGATTCCCCCCCCGTGCTCCGATCCACCCCCCTGCACAGCGATCACCCCCCCGTGTTCCTATCCACCCCCCCCGTGCTCCGATCCACCCCCCCCCCCGTGCTCCGACGCTCCCCCCGTGCCCTGATCTCCCCCCCCTTATACTTACCTCCCGGGATCCGTCCGTCTTCTTCCCTGGGCGCCGCCATCTTCAAAAATGGCGGGCGCATGTGCAGTGCGCCCGCCGAATCTGCCGGCCGGCAGATTCGTTCCAAAATGAGTTTTGATCACTGAGATATAACCTATCTCAGTGATCAAAATAATAAAAAAAAAATAGTAAATGACCCCCCCCCCCCTTTGTCACCCCCATAGGTAGCGACAATAAAAAAATAAAGAATTTTTTTTTTTTTACACTAAGGTTAGAATAGGGTTAGGGTTAGGGGTAGGGTTAGGGCTAGGGTTAGGGTTAGGGTTAGGGGTAGGGTTAGGGCTAGGGTTAGGGGTAGGGTTAGGGTTAGGGGTAGGGTTAGGGTTAGGGGTAGGGTTAGGGCTAGGGTTAGGGTTAGGGGTAGGGTTAGGGTTAGGGGTAGGGTTAGGGGTAGGGGTAGGGTTAGGGGTAGGGGTAGGGGTAGGGTTAGGGCTGGGGTTAGGGGTAGGGTTTCGGTATGTGCACACGTATTCTGTTCCTCTGCGGATTTTTCCGCTGCGGATTTGATAAATCCACAGTGCTAAACCGCTGTGGATTTATCGCGGATTTACTGCGGTTTTTCTGCGCATTTCACTGCGGTTTTACAACTGCGATTTTCTATTGGAGCAGTTGTAAAACCACTGCGGAATCCGCAGAAAGAAGTGACATGCTGCGGAATGTAAACCGCTGCGTTTCCGTGCAGTTTTTCCGCAGCATGTGTACAGCGATTTTTGTTTCCCATAGGTTTACATTGAACTGTAAACTCATGGGAAACTGCTGCGGATCTGCAGCGTTTTCCGCAGCGTGTGCACATACCTTTAGAATTAGGCTATGTGCACACGGTGCAGATTTTGCTGCAGATCTGCAGCGGATTGGCCGCTGCGGATTCGCAGCAGTGTTCCATCAGGTTTGCAGTTCCATGTAAACATATGGAAAACCAAATCCGCTGTGCCCATGGTGCGGAAAATACCACGCGGAAATGCTGCGTTGTATTTTCCGCAGCATGTCAATTCTTTGTGCGGATTCCGCGGTGTTTTACACCTGTTCCTCAATAGGAATCCACAGGTGAAATCCGCACAAAAAACACTGGAAATCCACGGTAAATCCGCAGGTAAAACGCAGTGCCCTTTACCCGCGGATTTTTCAAAAATGATGCTGAAAAATCTCACACGAATCCGCAACGTGGGCACATAGCCTTAGGGTTAGGGTTGGAATTAGGGTTGTGGTTAGGGGTGTGATTACTGTTATGGCTACAGTTGGGATTAGGGTTAGGGGTGTGTTGGGGTTAGTGTTGGAGGTAGAATTGAGGGGTTTCCACTGTTTAGGCACATCAGGGGTCTCCAAACGCAACATGGCGCCACCATTGATTCCAGCCAATCTTGTATTCATAAAGTCAAATGGTGCTCCCTCAATTCCGAGCCCTGACGTGCGCCCAAACAGTGGTTTACCCCCACATATAGGGTACCAACATACTCAGGACAAACTGCGCAACAATTACTGGGGTCCAATTTCTCCTGTTACCCTTGTGAAAATAAAAAAATGCTTGCTAAAACATCATTTTTGAGGAAAGAAAAATTATTTTTTATTTTCACGGCTCTGCGTTGTAAACGTCTGTTAAACACTTGGGAGTTCAAAGTGCTCACCACATATCTAGATAAGTTCCTTGCGGGGTCTAGTTTCCAAAATGGGGTCACTTGTGGGGGGTTTCTACTGTTTAGGCACATCAGGGGCTCTGCAAATGCAATGTGACGTCCGCAGACCATTCCATCAAAGTCTGCATTTCAAAAGTCACTACTTCCCTTCTGAGCCCCGACGTGTGCCCAAACAGTGGTTTACCCCCACACATGGGGTATCAGCGTACTCAGGAGAAACTGGACAACAACTTTTGTGGTCCAATTTCTCCTGTAACCCTTGGGAAAATAAAAAATTCTGGGCTAAAAAATTATATTTGAGGAAAGAAAACGTATTTATTATTTTCACGGCTCTGTGTTATAAACTTCTGTAAAGCACTTGGGGGTTGAAAGTGCTCACCACATATCTAGATAAGTTCCTTTGGGGGTCTAGTTTCCAAAATGGGGTCACTTGTGGGGGGTTTCTACTGTTTAGGCACACCAGGGGCTCTGCAAACGCAACGTGACGCCCGCAGACCATTCCATCAAAGTCTGCATTTCAAAAGTCACTACTTCCCTTCGGAGCCCCGACGTGTGCCCAAACAGTGGTTTACCCCCACACATGGGGTATCAGCGTACTCAGGACAAACTGGACAACAACTTTTGTGGTCCAATTTCTCCTGTAACCCTTGGGAAAATAAAAAATTCTGGGCTAAATAATTATTTTTGAGGAAAGAAAACGTATTTATTATTTTCACGGCTCTGTGTTATAAACTTCTGTAAAGCACTTGGGGGTTGAAAGTGCTCACCACATATCTAGATAAGTTCCTTTGGGGGTCTAGTTTCCAAAATGGGGTCACTTGTGGCGGGTTTCTACTGTTTAGGCACACCAGGGGCTCTGCAAACGCAACGTGACGCCCGCAGACCATTCCATCAAAGTCTGCATTTCAAAAGTCACTACTTCCCTTCTGAGCCCCGACGTGTGCCCAAACAGTGGTTTACCCCCACACATGGGGTATCAGCGTACTCAGGACAAACTGGACAACAACTTTTGTGGTCCAATTTCTCCTGTAACCCTTGGGAAAATAAAAAATTCTGGGCTAAATAATTATTTTTGAGGAAAGAAAACGTATTTATTATTTTCACTGCTCTGTGCTTCACTTCCGAGCCCCAGCATGTGCCTAAACAGTGGTTTACCCCCACATATGGGGTATCAGCGTACTCAGGAGAAACTGGACAACAACTTTTGGGGTCAAATTTCTCCTGTTACCCTTGGGAAAATAAAAAAAAAGCGGGCTAAAAAAATCATTTTTGAGAAAAGAATTTTTTTTTTTAATTTTCATGGCTCTGCGTTATAAACTTCTGTGAAGCACTTGAGGGTTCAAAGTGCTCACCACACATCTAGATTAGTTCCTTTGGGGGTCTAGTTTCCAAAATGGGGTCATTTGTGGGGGATCTCCAATGTTTAGGCACACAGGGGCTCTCCAAACGTGACATGGTGTCCGCTAATGATTGGAGCTAATTTTCCATTTAAAAAGCCAAATGGCGTGCCTTCCCTTCTGAGCCCTGCCGTGCGCCCAAACAGTGGTTTACCCCCACATATGGGGTATCTGCGTACTCAGGACAAACTGGACAACAACATTTGTGGTCCAATTTCTCCTATTACCAATGGCAAAATAGGAAATTCCAGGCTAAAAAATCATTTTTGAGAAAAGAAAAATTATTTTTTATTTTCATGGCTCTGCATTATAAACTTCTGTGAAGCACCTGGGGGTTTAAAGTGCTCAGTATGCATCTAGATAAGTTCCTTGGGGGGTCTAGTTTCCAAAATGGGGTCACTTGTGGGGGAGCTCCAATGCATAGGCACACAGGGGCTCTCCAAAACGCGACATGGTGTCCGCTAACAATTGGAGCTAATTTTCCATTCAAAAAGTCAAAAGGCGCGCCTTCCCTTCCAAGCCCTGCCGTGTGCCCAAACAGTGGTTTACCCCCACATATGAGGTATCAGTGTACTCGGGAGAAATTGCTCAACAAATTTTAGGATCCATTTTATCCTATTGCCCATGTGAAAATGAAAAAATTGAGCAAAAATAAATTTTTTGTGAAAAAAAAGTACTTTTTCATTTTTACGGATCAATTTGTGAAGCACCTGAGGGTTTAAAGTGCTCACTAGGCATCTAGATAAGTTCCTTGGGGGGTCCAGTTTCCAAAATGGGGTCACTTGTGGGGGAGCTCCAATGTTTAGGCACACAGGGTCTCTCCAAATGCGACATGGTGTCCGCTAACGATGGAGATAATTTTTCATTCAAAAAGTCAAATGGCGCTCCTTCCCTTCCGAGCCTTACCATGTGCCCAAACAGTGGTTTACCTCCACATGTGAGGTATCAATGTACTCAGGAGAAATTGCCCAACAAATTTTAGGATCCATTTTATCCTGTTGTCCATGTGAAAATGAAAAAATTGAGGCTAAAAGAATTTTTTTGTGAAAAAAAAGTACTTTTTCATTTTTACGGATCAATTTGTGAAGCACATGGGGGTTTAAAGGGCTCACTATGCATGTAGATAAGTTCCTTGGGGCGTCTAGTTTCCAAAATGGGGTCACTTGTGGGGGAGCTCCAATTTTTAGGCACACGGGGGCTCTCCAAACGTGACATGGTGTCCGCTAAAGAGTGCAGCCAATTTTTCATTCAAAAAGTCAAATGGCACTCCTTCCCTTCCAAGCCCTGCCGTGCGCCCAAACAGTGGTTTACCCCCACATATGAGTTATCAGCGTACTCAGGACAAATTGGACAACAACTTTCGTGGTTCAGTTTCTCCTTTTACCATTGGGAAAATAAAAAAATTGTTGCTGAAAAATCATTTTTGTGACTAAAAAGTTAAATGTTCATTTTTTCCTTCCATGTTGCTTCTGCTGCTGTGAAGCACCTGAAGGGTTAATAAACTTCTTGAATGTGGTTTTGTGCACCTTGAGGGGTGCAGTTTTTAGAATGGTGTCACTTTTGGGTATTTTCAGCCATATAGACCCCTCAAACTGACTTCAAATGTGAGGTGGTCCCTAAAAAAAATGGTTTTGTAAATTTCGTTGTAAAAATGAGAAATCGCTGGTCAAATTTTAACCCTTATAACTTCCTAGCAAAAAAATTTTTGTTTCCAAACTTGTGCTGATGTAAAGTAGACATGTGGGAAATGTTATTTATTAACTATTTTGTGTCACATAACTCTCTGGTTTAACAGAATAAAAATTCAAAATGTGAAAATTGCGAAATTTTCAAAATTTTCGCCAAATTTCCGTTTTTATCACAAATAAACACAGAATTTATTGACCTAAATTTACCACTAACATGAAGCCCAATATGTCACGAAAAAACAATCTCAGAACCGTTAGGATCCATTGAAGCGTTCCTGAGTTATTACCTCATAAAGGGACACTGGTCAGAATTGCAAAAAACGGCAAGGTCTTTAAGGTCAAAATAGGCTGGGTCATGAAGGGGTTAAAAAGAAAAAATGGACTGTTTTAAAATGGCAATCAATAAGTCCTGACATCAATCCCATTGAAAATCTTTGTGGTGAGCTGAAATCTGCCATTAGCAAAAAGAACCCTGCAAACATTCAAGAGCTTAAACAAACTGCAAAGGAAGAGTGGAAGAAAATACCAGCTGAAAAGTGGAAGAAGCATATAGATTTATAGATGGCGACAAGAAATGTTTGGAGGCTGTCATCAATGCCAAAGGGTGTGCAACCAAGTATTAATTAGGGGTGCATTTATTGCTGCACATGGTGTTTATTCTGTTTCTTCTTCAAAATTGCAACATGTAAGGCCTCTTTCACACTTCCGTCTTTCTTTTTCCGTCACAATGTGTCATTTTGTGAAAAAAACGGATTCAGCATATGTTTCTGCTGGATCTGTTTTTTTCTCGTAGACTTGTATTAGCGACGGATTGTGATGGATGGCCTTCCGTTTCATCCATCATGCACTGGATCCGTCATAAAATTGCTGTCCGTCGGGCGGAGACAACACACAAAGGAACGTTTTTTCTGTACGTCGGAAAATCCCTCAGGGACCGATTCTGCGCTGTCCGTCATTGGCTATAATGGAAGCCTATGGACGCAGGATCTGTCGCTGTCTGTCAAAAGCAGTAATCCAGCGACGGATGCCGTCTTTTGAAACTGAGCATGCGAGGAAGAATTCTCTCTTGCTCTCTCTCTCTTTACTATTGATGCTGCCTATGCAGTATCAATAGTAAAAAGATATAATGTTAAAAATAATAATTAAAAAATCGTGATATTCTTACCTTCCAGCGTCTCCTGTAACCTTCCTGATGTTCTCGATGCTGCCAGCAGCTCCCGTTCCCAGTAATGCCTTGCGAAATGACCGCTACGTCATCACAGGTCATTGCTCGCAAGGCATTACTGGAAACTGGAGCTGCCGGCAGCATCGCGAGCATTGGGAAGGCCGCGAGAAGGCTGCGGGAGACGCCGGAAGGTAAGAATATCACGATTTTTTATTTTGTTATTATTTTTAACCTGGGTTGTTTTGTGTATGCGTTTTCGCAGTGGAAAAACACGTCGAAGACGCATACACAACGTGTGCACATGGCCTTGACGGATCCGTCAAAAAAACGGGCCCAGTGCACCCGTTTTTTATAATCTGCACAGGATCCGTCTTTTCAACATTTTGACGGATTGTGTCTGATTGTAAAAAACGGAAGTGTGAAAGAGGCCTAAGTTAAAAAACAATGTTTTATTGTTGCATTACTTTAGACCAGCAATTAAAAAATCCTGAGGTTATAACTTTGGTATATTTCCATTTATTTCTGAAGATATTGTACAGTCTATGAAAAAATGAAGGTGTGCTAATTAAGGTGACCAGCACAGTACATGGCAGAGTTATGATCTTCAGTAGGCACCTTGCTGCCATGACAATACCATTGATAAATTACTAACAATTTTAATTTACATGTAAATCAATTCTCAGGGCTAATTAGGGCTAATTGAATATTAAAAATTTTAAAAGCCAAGCACCTTCAATGACTCATATCTTTTTCATCTTAAAGCTTGGTCTTAACCCTAGCTTAGAACAGGTCAATGCTTGAAATAAAAAGTCTTTAATTTCATTAAGGGTAATGACTAGGACAAATTTCTTATGGTACTGATGAGAAAGCTGTTTTTTTCTCGTTATCATGCATTCGTGGCAGGATTGCAAGTTTAAGAATTTATTTATAAAAAAAACTCTATAATGGTACATACAAGATTGAAGCAGCACACAAGAAAAATGCTAACATTTGTAGGATGCTAGCAGGAGCATAGGATGCAGTGACACACAGGAGACAGAGCAAGGGTTAACAGGGATTTTATATAACACAACAATAAATCAAGCAGGGGGGTATTACAGTCATGGCCAAAAGTATTGACACCCCTGCAATTCTGTCAGATAATACTCAGTTTCTTCCTGAAAATGATTGCAAACACAAATTCTTTGGTATTATTATCCTCATTTAATTTGTCTTAAATGAAAAAACACAAAAGAGAATGAAGCAAAAAGCAAAACATTGATCATTTCACACAAAACTCCAAAAATGGGCCAGACAAAAGTATTGGCACCCTCAGCCTAATAATTGGTTGCGCAACCTTTAGCCAAAATAACCAACCGCTTCCGGTAACCATCAATGAGTTTCTTACAATGCTCTGCTGGAATTTTAGACCATTCTTCTTTGGCAAACTGCTCCAGGTCCCTGATATTTGAAGGGTGCCTTCTCCAAACTGCCATTTTTAGATCTCTCCACAGGTGTTCTATGGGATTCAGGTCTGGACTCATTGCTGGCCACCTTAGAAGTCTCCAGTGCTTTCTCTCAAGCCTTTTTCTAGTGCTTTTTGAAGTGTGTTTTTGGTCATTGTCCTGCTGGAAGACCCATGACCTCTGAGAGAGACCCAGCTTTCTCACACTGGGCTCTACATTATGCTGCAAAATTTGTTGGTAGTCTTCAGACTTCATAATGCCATGCACACGGTCAAGCAGTCCAGTGCCAGAGGCAGCAAAGCAACCCAAAACATCAGGAAACCTCCACCATGTTCGACTGTAGGGACCGTGTTCTTTTCTTTGAATGCCTCTTTTTTTCTCCTGTAAACTCTATGCTGATGCCTTTGCCCAGAAAGCTCTACTTTTGTCTCATCTAACCAGAGAACATTCTTCCAAAACAATTTAGGCTTTTTCAGGTAAGTTTTGGCAAACTACAGCCTGTCTTTTTTATGTCTCGGGGTAAGAAGTGGGGTCTTCCTGGGTCTCCTACCATACAGTCCCTTTTCATTCAGACGCTGACGGATAGTACGGGCTGACACTGTTGTACCCTCGGACTGCAGGGCAGCTTGAACTTGTTTGGATGTTAGTCGAGGTTCTTTATCCAACATCTGCACAATCTTGCATTGAAATCTCTTGTCAATTTTTATTTTCCATCCACATCTAGGGAGGTTAGCCACAGTGCCATGGGCTTTAAACTTCTTGTTGACACTGCGCACGGTAGACACAGGAACATTCAGGTCTTTGGAGATGGACTTGTAGCCTTGAGATTATTCATGCTTCCTCACAATTTGGTTTCTCAAGTCCTCAGACAGTTCTTTGGTCTTCTTTCTTTTCTCCATGCTTATGTGGTACACACAAGGACACAGGACAGAGTTTGAGTCAACTTTAATCCATGTCAACTGGCTGCAAGTGTGATTTAGTTATTGCCAACACCTGTTAGGTGCCACAGGTAAGTTACAGGTGCTGTTAATTACACAAATTAGAGAAGCATCACATGATTTTTTGAACAGTGCCAATACTTTTGTCCAACCTCTTTTTATGTTTGGTGTGGAATTATATCCAATTTGGCTTTAGGACAATTCTTTTTGTGTTTTTTCATTTAAGACAAATTAAATGAAGATAATAATACCAAATAATTTGTGTTTGCAATCATTTTCAGGAAGAAAATGAGTATTATCTGACATAATTGCAGGGGTGTCAATACTTTTGGCCATGACTGTATAATAAAAGGTATCAACAGTTCAACTTATCAGTCTCTAGGCCTTGATAGGAGGTGGTTGGAAGATTCCTTGGTGGCGCGAGAAGTCTCATAACCCTAACCATGATGTACAAAGCCTTTCACGACCTGTCTCCTCCATACATCTGTGACCTCGTCTCCCGGTACTTACCTACTTGCAACCTCGGATCCTCACAAGATCTCCTTCTCTACTCCCCTCTTATCTCCTCTTCCCACAATCGTATACAAGAGTTCTCTCGCGCATCACCCCTACTCTGGAACCCTCTACCACAACACATCAGACTCTCGCCTACCATCGAAACCTTCAAAAAGAACCTGAAGACCTACCTCTTCTGACAAGCCTACAACCTGCCATAACCACCGATCAACCAAACCGCTGCATGACCAGCTCTACCCTCGCCTACTGTATCCTCACCCATCCCTTGTAGATTGTGAGCCTTCGCGGGCAGGGTCTTCACTCCTCCTGTACCAGTTATGACTTGTATTGTTTAAGATTATTGTACTTGTTTTTATTATGTATACCCCTCCTCACATGTAAAGCGCCATGGAGTAAATGGCGCTATAACAATAAATAATAATAATAATAATATCCTGTCTCCCACAAAGGCGATGCACTGTCTCCTTGCGGTGGTGAATCCTCCGGTTCCTTTGGCATGTGGTCTCCTGTTTCGGGCATGAGGTGTTGTAGAGGTGTGGGTCCGCGGCACAGCAGATGTAGCAAACAGTTCAGCAGACAAGGCCGCAGAAGTAGTATGCAGTCCACCGGTTACGGCCACAGGAGCAGGCTGGCAGTCAGTAGGCACCACAGGGATAGGACTCAGCAGTGCCTCTGGGTTGGTGAGCAGAACGATGCTCTTAAGTCCGTACTGGTCACTGTAGGGTGCGGGGATCTCTCTGGGCTCGGTGTCGTGAATCTGGATGGTGCTGCTAACCGAGTGGGAAGGCAAGGATAGCTGGTGTCGGTAAGTCAAGAGGGAGTCAACTGTCTCTGTGCTCTCACGCTGGTTCTCCGCCAAAAGCCCCGTCTTTCCGTGCACACAGCTATTTAAGCCAGACCCACCCCCATCAGTCAGGTGTCCTGAACTGCTCCAGTCAGAAATCTCTTCCCCCCGGAATAATGGTGAAAGCCCCGACATTTCCAGCCCAGACACGTAAGAAAGACCGTTAGACTGGCTCTCCTCCCTACACATTGAATATATGACTTTTGAACTGTATCATTGCTATATAGACTATACTTTTGCACTAAGTACCTCAATTGTATAAGTATAGTCTACATAGCAGTAATACAAGTGTCCAACCCACTGATGAAGCTGGGTGAAACATTTACTTAATTTTGCTAGGAGGTGCTGATTGAGGCGATTATATTCTTTAATTATAATGGCACGTGTAGTCATTGATGGTTAGTTGGAAGGCCAAGTAGTGGCGGTCACAGTCAGAAGAGGCCTCTGTGCATGAGCAACATATGGGCCCTTTTCAGTCCAATAGTTCATCATAAAGCACAATATCACTTTCTTTGGAGATGGTGGCCCCCTTTTCTCTTGGGACCCAGAGTGGCTTCACAGGTTGCACCAGTGTTATGTCCACCCCTGAGGCCTAAGATCACTTTTTTTATTGATCAGGATATCCAAGTTACATTTCTGTCATGGAGCAGCACAGTGGCTCAGTGGTTAGCATTGCAGCGCTGGAGTCCTGGGTTCAAATCCCACCAAGGACAACATCTGCAAGGAGTTTGTATGTTCTTCCCGTGTTTGCATGTGTTTCCTCCGGGTTCTCCAGTTTCCTCCCACATTCCAAAGACATACTGATATGGAATTTAGATTATGAGCCCCATTGGGGACAACAATGCTAATGTGTGCAAAACTGTAAAGCGCTGCGGAATATGTTGGCACTATATAAATAAAGAGATTATTATTATAGATTTTTTATTCTCTAAATAAATTGTGCTATAAGATTCCTGATCATTATTACGTATGTGTACATCCTGTTAATGGTAGTCTACCTCAGAGTACCTGTGAACAATTGTGTTTGGCATTAATGGTACATTATAAGGATCATCCACTTTGCTCATTTATTTTCATAGTCAAGCAGAAAAGTCATCTTTTTAACAAAAAAAGCCCAAAATTTGAACTTAATATATAAAAAATAAATCACTCACAAAAAAGTGTACAAGAGTGATGAGCCACAAATAGACTAATTATATAAATATGCACACTGAGCAAATTCTATGCCATAGTCTTACAGTTGCATATGTATACACTGGGAGCAAGCATCCACTAAGGTCCCGTTCATCAAGACCAATGTTGTTCATGACGGTCTTGATTCGATGGCCTTGCTGGAGTCAGAGGCACTGGATTCATTAAAAGGCTCACACTTCTAAGTAAATCAAGCATATTTGAAAAGTTGCATGTGTGGCATCCCACGAGTTTGGGTACCACAGTGGTGCTGCCTTCCTCTCGGGGAGGGTAATGCCATGCCTGGAGACAGGAGGGATCCCTTTGGTAGGTAAGCTGCCAAGGCATTCTAACTCCAGGCTAGAAGAGTTAGCTCAAAACCCAGTTTAAGGGGAGCTTCCCTCAATATACATCCTGGTTTGAAGGAGGAGTTAGTGAGTCTAGTGCACACAAGAGAGAGGGAAGGAGCAGAGGAGTGATCAAGAGCTAGAGGAGGCTGCGACAGGGCCCCTCAAAGCTAAGCGCAGAAACCGAGCACCGGGAACCCGAGGCTGTGGGCAACTGCAGGTCCCACAGCAGAACCGGAGGGCAGAGAGCTGAAAGTAACCTGCTCACATAAAACCTGAGGTACAGCAGCATTCCAGAGCCCAGAGTCACCTTGTAAAGAGACCCCAGAGAAACGGCTCAAGCTGCCTACCATGCAGGCACTGTCCCAAGTTAGGAGAGAACAAGGACCTTCTTAGGACACTACAGGTAGCTGGGCACTAATAGACCAGTGCAAAATGGAAGGCTCCCAAACTGAACTATCAAAGAAGTTTCCACCTGTTTTCAGGCTGCATTGACTCCATCTCCACCTGTTGCCGGTACCCTGGACTGTGGCCTGCTACCATCAGTAAACCAGGTAAAAACTGCAACCCTGTGTCCTCCGTTTATTTACTGGCAACCCACCATGCTTGCCAACTACACTGGGAACCCCGCTTCACCTGTGGGAAGTGTTAGGATCTTGCTGCAGTAACATCACCCCAGAGGACCCCTTTAAGCAGTGTCAGTCCCCTCTGACCGAGAACCACAGGTGGTGTCACGAACACAAACTTTATTCACCAATCCCTTTAAAGACCTTTCCCCTTTACTTGAGCGCCCCGGGCCACGGACTGGGTCGCTGCCACCGTGACCACCCCTTTAATTGCAAACGGACCCGGCACTGAGTTTCCCCATTGTTCTGGTGTGCGACTCACATGTGCCTTGCCACACATCTTACTCCAGTCGGGAATTGTGGTAAGATTTCTGGTGTAAGGAACGCCACAGCTCATCATGAACTAGAGAAATTGTGGTGTGACACCCCCAATCCGCCCCATCCCACCCCAGCTTTACCCACTTTGACTGAGCTGGGCCAAACTAGCGTGAAGATGCCAAAAATTGCAAAAGATTTTTTGGCACCTTATGTCACGCAAAAATGTTGTGACTTATCTAAGTGTTTTACGGACAATTTCTGGATAAAACACTGATGACTTGGGGCCATAGTTGCTAAATGTGATGCAAACCTATCAGTTATACAATAGGGAGATATTAGATGCAAAGTAGCTTGAAGAATTTGGGACAAAATGGAGGGGGCATTTGGAAAGTATGCCGCACAGTTTCACCAAGAGTTCCTCAAATTATTTATACAGGGTATAGTCTGGGTTCTTGGCTTTGGATTAGTTCCCTTTTACTTTGAGTCATGGTATAACATGAATTGTATGGGTAAGCAAGTAAAATTAACCAAACAATATGGAAGAAGAGAGCTAGTTTGTCAGTCTTTACAGCAGAGGGATATTTTGTGAAATTATTGCTTTGATATTTCAGTGAAGAATCTCGTAAAGTTCTGTACTCCCCAGTTGTAGACAAAGTTGATTAAGGTCTAGTGCCAAAACCGTTTCATACATGTGACATTCACAGTCTGAGTATGAACCGTGATGGCCAAACCGGACCCTGGTCTCTAGACCAAAATCAACAGCCTAAAATATGCTTCATGTAAGCCGTTGAGTTCAGAGTCAGACGTTGAGTTCAGAGTCAGAAGACCCACAGCCAACCTGAACATCACAGTTCACACTCAGATTTGGATAAAAGGTAAATTTCAGTGTGCAATCGTAGACTATGGTCAGACTATTACCAGACTTATGGACTTCAACGACCTCCCCATCTTTGGCTGGTTATACTTAGGAATTGTTGTAGTGCTTAAATTGATCAAGTCTGAGCTCTCAGTTTTAAGGCCTGTATTTCATATGGATTAGATTATTCAGTGCCCATAGGCTTAAATTGTTTTCAGCACCACATGTCCTGTTTATGATGTGTCATCAAAAACAATGATCTTTTGTGAAAATTAAAAGATCACTTCACCTGATGAATAAGCAATTCGCCTGCTCATCGGGAGATCAGCAATATTATCAAAAAATAAGTGTTCCTAGGATGGCACATTTACAATAATCTAACAGTGTAAATGGACCTTTGCATTTTTCCTATCTGCTAGATCTACTTCAGTTTTGGCTCAAAAACTGCAATAACATCAAAAAAGTGTGAAACTACCCTAAATATACATGTGTTTGACTGTAAATGACTGTAAATATTTATGTCAATGGTACTTTTGAATTATATCTATCAACATGTGATGTGTTAGAAAACCAGAACATAGAATTTTACTATTAATATCAATTTTTGATACATTTATAATTAGGTTATTTTGTAAGATCCATGGTCACCCTTAAAATGGCTCAACCCCTTTCTGGCCTTGGACGTACTATCCCGTCGAGGTAACCTGTGCCTATCTGACCCTCGATGGGATAGTACGTCATAGCGATCGGCCGCGCTCACGGGGGGGAGCGCGGCCGATCGCGGCCGGGTGTCAGCTGCCTATCGCAGCTGACATCCGGCGCTATGTGCCAAGAGCGGTCACGGCTCCCGGCACATTAACCCCCGGCATACCGCAATCAAACATGATCGCGGTGTGCCGGCGGTATAGGGAAGCATCGCGCAGGGAGGGGGCTCCCTGCGGGCTACCCTGAGACCCCCGCAGCAACGCGATGTGATCGCGTTACTGCGAGGGTCTCTTACCTCCTCCTTCTCCTTGCAGGCCCGGATCCAAGATGGCCGCGGCATCCGGGTCCTGCAGGGAGGGAGGTGGCTTCACAACGCCTGCTCAGAGCAGTCACTGTGAAGCCTGGAGCTGTGCATGTCAGATCGCTGATCTGACACAGTGCACAGCAAAGTGTCAGATCAGCAATCTTACACTATAACATGATTCCCCCCGGGGCAATGTTATAGTGTAAAAAAGAATATTCCAATGTGTAAAAAAAATTTTTAAAAAATTCTAAAAAAATCCCCCCCCCCCCAAAAAAAATATTGTTCTTATAAATACATTTCTTTATCTAAATTAAAAAAAAAACAATAAAAGTACACATATTTCGTATCGCCGCATTCGTAACGACCCGACCTATAAAACTATATCACTAGTTAACCCCTTCAGTGAACACCGTAAAAAAAAACTAGGCAAAAAAAACGCTTTATTCTCATAGCGCCAAACAAAAAGTGGAATAACACGCGATCAAAAAGATGGATATAAATAACCATGGTACCGCTGAAAACGACATCTTGTCCCGCAAAAAACCATGACACAGCTCATCAGCAAACAAATAAAAAAGTTATAGTCCTCAGAATAAAGTGATGCAAAAATAATTATTTTTTCTATAAAATAGTTTTTATCGTATAAAAGCGCCAAAACATAAAAAAATTATATAAATGAGGTATCGCTGTAATCGTACTGACCCGAAGAATAAAACTGCTTTATCAATTTTACCAAACGCGGAACGGTATAAACACCTCCCCCAAAAGAAATTCATGAATAGCTTGGTTTTGGTCATTCTGCCTCACAAAAATCGGAATAAAAAGCGATCAAAAAATGTCACATGCCCAAAAATGGTACCAATACAAATGTTAACTCGTCCCGCAAAAAACAAGACCTCACATGACTTTGTGGACTCAAATATGGAAAAATTATAGCTCTCAAAATGTGGTAATGAAAAAAATATTTTTGCAATAAAAAGCGTCTTTCAGTGTGTGACGGCTGCCAATCATAAAAATCTGCTAAATAACCAGCTAGAAAGGTAAATCAAACCCTCCTTCATCACCCCCTTAGTTAGGGAAAAATAAAAAAAATTAAAAAAATGTATTTATTTCCATTTTCCCATTAGGGTTAGGGCTAGGGTTAGGGCTAGGGTTAGGGTTAGGGCTAGGGTTAGGGCTAGGGTTAGGGTTAGGGTTAGGGTAAGGTTAGGGCTAGGGCTAGGGTTAAGGCTACAGTTAGGGTTGGGGCTAAAGTTAGGGTTAGGGTTGGGGCTAAAGTTAGGGTTAGGGTTTGGATTGCATTTACAGTTGGGAATAGGGTTGGGATTAGGGTTAGGGGTGTGTCTGGGTTAGAGGTGTGGTTAGGGTTACCATTGGGATTAGGGTTAGGGGTGTGTTTGCATTAGGGTTTCAGTTACAATTGGGGGGTTTCCACTGTTTAGGCACATCAGGGGCTCTCCAAACGCGACATGGCATCCGATCTCAATTCCAGCCAATTCTGCGTTGAAAAAGTAAAACAGTGCTCCTTCCCTTCCGAGCTCTCCCGTGTGCCCAAACAGGGGTTTACCCCAACATATGGGGTATCAGCATACTCAGAACAAATTGGACAACAACTTTTGGGGTCTAATTTCTCCTGTTACCCTTGGGAAAATACAAAACTGGGGGCTAAAAAATAATTTTTGTGGGAAAAAAATATTTTTATTTTCACAGCTCTGCGTTATAAACTGTAGTGAAACACTTGGGGGTTCAAAGTTCTCACAACACATCTAGATAAGTTCCTTGGGGGGTCTAGTTTCCAAAATGGTGTCACTTGTGGGGGGTTTCTACTGTTTAGGTACATTAGGGGCTCTGCAAACGCAATGTGACACCTGCAGACCAATCCATCTAAGTCTGCATTCCAAATGATGCTCCTTCCCTTCCGAGCTCTGCCATGCACTCAAACGGTGGTTCCCCCCCACATATGGGGTATCAGCGTACTCAGAACAAATTGGACAACAACTTTTGGGGTCCAATTTCTCCTGTTACCCTCGGGAAAATACAAAACTGGGGGCTAAAAAATAATTTTTGTGGGAAAAAAAATTTTGTTTTATTTTTACGGCTCTGCATTATAAACTTCTGTGAAGCCCTTGGTGGGTCAAAGTGCTCACCACAAATCCAGATAAGTTCCTTAGGGGGTCTACTTTCCAAAATGGTGTCACTTGTGGGAGATTTCTACTGTTTAGGTACATTAGGGGCTCTGCAAATGCAATGTGACGCCTTCAGACCATTCCATCTAAGTCTGCATTCCAAATGGCGCTCCTTCCCTTCTGAGCCCTCCCATGCACCCAAACGGTGGTTCCCCCCACATATGGGGTATCAGCGTACTCAGGACAAATTGGACAACAACTTTTGGGGTCCAAATTCTCCTGTTACCCTCGGGAAAATACAAAACTGTGGGCTAAAAAATAATTTTTGTGGGATAAAAATTTTGTTTTATTTTTACGGCTCTGCATTATAAACTTCTGTGAAGCCCTTGGTGGGTCAAAGTGCTCACCACACCTCCAGATAAGTTCCTTAGGAGGTCTACTTTCCAAAATGGTGTCACTTGTGGGGGGTTTCAATGTTTAGGCACATCAGTGGCTCTCCAAATGCAATATGGCAAATCCTGTCAATTTTGCATAGAAAAGTCAAACGGCGCTCCTTCACTTCTGAGCTCTCCCATGCGCCCAAACAGTGGTTTACCCCCACATATGGGGTATCAGCGTACTCAGGACAAATTGTACAACAACTTTTGGGGTCCAATTTCTTCTCTTACTCTTGGGAAAATAAAAAATTGGGGGCAAAAAGATGATTTTTGTGAAAAAATATGATTTTTTCTTTTTACCGTTCTGCATTATAAACTTCTGTGAAGCACTTGGTGGGTCAGAGTGCTCACCACACCTCTAGATAAGTTCCTCAAGGGGTCTACTTTCCAAAATGGTGTCACTTGTGGGGGGTTTCAATGTTTAGGCACATCAGTGGCTCTCCAAACGCAACATGGCGTCCAATCTCAATTCATGTCAATTTTGCATTGAAAAGTCAAACGGCGCTCCTTCCCCTCCGAGCTCTCCCATGCGCCCAAACAGTGGTTTACCGCCACATATGGGGTATAAGCGTACTCAGGACAAGTTGTACAACAACTTTTGTGGTCCAATTTCTTCTCTTACCCTTGGGAAAATAAAAAATTGGGGGCAAAAATATAATTTTTGTGAAAAAATATTTTTTATTTTTACGGTTCTGCATTATAAATTTCTGTGAAGCACTTGGTGGGTCAAAGTGCTCACCACACCTCTAGATAAGTTCCTTAGGGGGTCTACTTTCCATAATGGTGTCACTTGTGGGGGGTTTCAATGTTTAGGCACATCAGTGGCTCTCCAAACGCAACATGGCGTCCCATCTCAATTCCTGTCAATTTTGCATTGAAAAGTCAAATTTCCCTCCTTCGCTTCCGAGCTCTGTCATGCGCCCAAACAGTGGTTTACCCCCACATATAGGGTATCGGCATACTCAGGACAAATTGTACAACAACTTTTGGGGTCCATTTTCTCCTGTTACCCTTGTTAAAATAAAACAAATTGGAGCTGAAGTAAATTTTTTGTGAGAAAAAGTTAAATGTTCATTTTTATTTAAACATTCCAAAAATTCCTGTGAAACACCTGAAGGGTTAATAAACTTCTTGAATGTGGTTTTGAGCACCTTGAGGGGTGCAGTTTTTAGAATGGTTTCACACTTTGGTATTTTCTATCATATAGACCCCTCAAAATTATTTCAAATGAGATGTGGTCCCTAAAAAAAAAAGGTGTTGTAAAAATGAGAAATTGCTGGTCAACTTTTAACCTTTATAACTCCCTAACAAAAAAAATTTTGGTTCCAAAATTGTGCTGATGTAAAGTAGACATGTGGGAAATGTTACTTATTAAGTATTTTGTGTGACATATCTCTGTGATTTAATTGCATAAATATTCAAATTTGGAAAATTGCGAAATTTTCAAAATTTTTGCCAAATTTCCGTTTTTTTCACAAATAAACGCAGGTAATTTCAAAGAAATTTTACCACTATCATGAAGTACAATATGTCACGAGAAAACAATGTCAGAATCATCAGGATCCGTTGAAGCGTTCCAGAGTTATAACCTCATAAAGTGACAGTGGTCAGAAATGTAAAAATTGGCCTGGTCATTAACGTGCAAACCACCCTTGGGGGTAAAGGGGTTAATATTGATTACTACTATATACTTGCTTTCTACTATTGCATTAAGATTAATATTTAGGTTCTATTATAAGACCCATTGTCATTGACTTAAAGGGGTTGTCCAATATTCTGATAAAAGTCTACTCAATGTGACTGGAGATATCTGAATCCTTACAGCGTGAGCATTGCATGTTGTCAGGATTCTCCAGTATTGCTGACGAGAGCGAGTGGTCACATGACCGCAAGTATGTGATTTGCATTCTGACTAGATGTGCTCAATACAAGTGAATTGAATGAGTCGAAATGTGGGCAGAAGTATGAAAATCATATATTTTGTGGCTCACTCTCATTGCCAATTCTGGAGACTCCTGGCAATGAGTGGTGTGCATCCCATAATGATTCAGAAGGGTGACTGCTGACTTTTATAGGAAGACTGGAATACCTCTATAAAGTTTAAAACATTGCTTAACCTGTGCATTTGCTGTCCCTTTTGAAATGGATGCCACCAATGGCAATTCATCCTAAGCTTGTGTCCATTATTATGTATGAAGCGGTTATATTGGTGACTGTTGGTAGCATGGTCGCTCAGTAGATAGCACTACAGCCTTGCAGCGCTGGAATCCTGGGTTCTAATCCCACCTTGGACAACATCTGCAAGGAGTTTGTATGTTCTCCCCGTGTTTGCGTCGGTTTCCTCTGGGTTCTCCGGTTTCCTCCCACATTCCAAAGACATACTGATAGGGAATTTAGATTGTGAGCCCTATTGGGGACAGTGATGATAATGTGTGCAAAAATGTAAAGCGCTGCGGAATATGTTAGCGCTATATAAAAATAAAGATTATTTATTTATTTATTATTATTGAAAAATTGTATGGTTGCTACCGTATGCTGATATTTAAGGGGGTTACTGAATAGCAATGCCATTTAGACAACTGTATTTGTCTTACGGATTCTTTATACTGCACGATAGACCACTACATGGTGGCATGGTCTATCAGTACAGCACAGATCACCATATATCTTAAGCAGGGCTGGACTGGCCATTGGGCAATTCTGGCAGAAGGGCCTGTCTGGCTATGGGCTGCCTTGTCTGATAAGTTGTTAACAGAAGCGGTGTTCTCAAGACACTCATACTGTTAAGAGTTTCGACAAAGCACAAAGTCACTGACTCTATCACTTATCCCAGCAGGTCAGGGAAATCATTAGAAATATTGGTCTTGTAGTAAATCTTTCTTTCCTCCATCCAGGGTAATATTAGTAATATATCCAATCTGGTTCATGCAACATGGGCCTGTGTGATTTCAAATGCCAGGGCTGAATTTCAGCCCCAGTCCGTACCTTATCTTAAGCCAGGTAACGGTAAGATTCTAATATGCTTGAGTTTCTGCTGCCAATAGAGAAGAGCATGTGATCTTGTAAACCTTTAAATCAATGACATACTGTGAGGCTGCTGGTATTTCCATAGCAGGGAGGGGGCATTTAGAGCCTGTCTAGGACATCAATTCATCCATATTACTTAACAGAGTATTTTATTCAAGACTGTCCACATTTAGAGGGAACTATCATTTCCTGAGGATACAGCTATTTTAACAACCTGGAAAGGTGAGAACTTGCATTTCATTGCTTCCTGTGGCTTTTGCCTCACTTCTCAATGTTGTTTTGCTTATTTACTTTGCAGGGAAACAAACACCAAAATGAGTTCCTTAACTGATGCCCTCTAATACACAAAATAAAAACTATGGCTGCTAAGAAACAATTCATCCTGCAGGGTGCATGTCTTCTTCCTATAATTTTGCATTTGAAGCTCTATAAACACATTTCACATGATTTTTACTTACAGTTAGTAGTAACCTTATCTTAAGACTGCAGTCTTGCCTAATTTAATATTGCAATCATCATGCCTTCATTCATTTTCAGACCCTTGGTTTGCAGTTTGCAGCCTCATCCAGGTATCAGATTAAAATGTTCAATAATCAGTTTCACAGATTTACATGAACAGTAGCATTTGCAATAATAATGAAGAACAATATGACACGAATATGAACTCGTTCCAATGCTCCAACTGCTAGAGAACAATCGCCTCGGAACATGGTCAACTAATCACTGGAAGTCAAACATATTTCGGATTCGAATTCCCATTCCTCCCTTTTGCAGGTCTAATCATTGAACAAGTGAATAATCTACATTTATGATACATGTTCAAGATATATTTTCACTCACTCAAATGATTTCATGCACAATGAACGAACGTTTTTGGATACATCTTTCAGTCACTCATTCCATTCACATTATACAATTTTCATGAACAATCACTCGCTAACATTAGAATCTGAAGGATTGTCAGCCAATGTAAGGCTACTTTCACACTAGCGTTTTTTGCAATACGTCGCAATGCGTCGTTTATGAGAAAAAACGCATCCTGCAAATTTGTTTGCAGGATGCGTTTTTGCCCCATAGATTAACATTAGCGACGCATTGCGACGCATTGCCACATGTCGCAACCGTCGTGAGACGGTTGTGCCGTGTTGTGGCGGACCGTCGGGAGCAAAAAACGCTACATGTAACTTTTTTGCTGCCGACGGACAGCTTTTTCCGACTGCGCATGCGCGGCCGGAACTCCTCCCCCACCTCCCCGCACCTCACAATGGGGCAGCGGATGCGATGAAAATCTGCATCCGCTGCACCCATTGTGCGGCGCAAACAACGCTAGCGTCGGTAACCTCGGCCCGACGCACTGCGACGGGCCGAGCCCGACGCTAGTGTGAAAGTAGCCTAAGTGAGCATTAAGTTCTAGATTTGTCCTCTTCTATCACTGGGCCTCCTGCTGTCTTTATCTGTACTGAAAGTCTGCCTAGGAGTAGCGCTTGACTCTGCCTTGTCCTTCAAAACACACATCCAAGATCCTACCACCTCCAACTCAAAATTATTCAGAGAATTCTTTTTTTCCTCAACCCTAAATCTACTAAAATACTAGTACATGCCCTCATCATCTCCCGCCTCGACTATTACAATATCCTCCTTTGTGACCTTCATGCTAAAAGTCTCGCACCTCTCCAGTCCATGCTTACCTCTGCTGCCTAACTAATCCACTTCTCTCCACCTTACTGCTCTGCTTTTTTTTCTGCAAATCCCTTCATTGGCTCCCAATTCCCCAATGTATCCAGTTCAAACTACTAACATTAACTTACAAGGCTGTCCATAATCTGTCTCTCCATATATAAATAAATAATCTTTATTTTTATATAGCACTAACAAATTCCGCAGCGCTTTACAGTTTGCACACATTATCATCACTGTCCCCGATGAGGCTCACAATCTAAATTCCCTATCAGTATGTCTTTGGAATGTGGGAGGAAACCAGAGAACCCAAAGGAAACCCACGTAAACACGGGGAGAACATACAAACTCTTTGCAGATGTTGTCCAAGGTGGGATTAGAGCCCAGGACCCCAGCGCTGCAAGGCTGCAGTGCTATCCACTGAGCCACTGTGCTACCCCAGGGGTAGATTAAGGGTAGCCAGGGCCCCGGGCTGTTCAGACACTGTGGGCCCCCCCCGGTCATGTGACGGGGGTCATGTGACGGGGGTCATGTGACGGGGGTCATGTGACGGGGGTCATGATATACCCGAACCAGATTCTTCCAGAAAAATGGCCGGGCCCTACTCTACTGTAACCTATTAAATATTTGGTAGAATCTGCAATACAATTTAGGTATATTTTGACCAATAATATCACATACAAGGAACAAATACCACCGCAACATGACCAGACCACAAATTACAACCACAGTGATCGAATAATATCACATACAAGGAACAAATACCACCGCACCATGTCAAGACCACATATTACCACCACTTGGTGACCAAATATCACATACAAGGGACAAATACCACAACACCATTTCCAGACCACATATTACCACCACATAGTGACTGAATACTACAATACTGATCAGTAAAAAACAACAACACAATACTATCACCATAAGTGCCAGTATTCACAGGAGATCTGTACTTAGTATGCAGTGTCTGTGTAGAGGTAATACAGAGATCACTGGTGACATTATACACAGGACCTCTATATAGTATACAGTGTATAGTGTCAGTGTATAGGTAACACTGACTCACCAGTGACATCTCTAGGTGAAGTCCTTCATCTTTCATCCAGCACAGACCGCCATCATTTCTTCCAGCCAGGACTCGTTTCTGCAGGAAATAACACAGTTATCTCGAGCTCCGCTTGTAGAACACATTACTTAATTTTTCACAACTTCTACATTACACCACATGAAGAAAAAAAAGGCGATATAGTGTCACTCTGCACAGTAACAGTACCGACCCCCATTTAAAACAGTATACTCAAAAAATAAAATAAATACATCACTGCAGTAATAATATCCCTTAATTAGCCCCTATGGTAATAATATTCCACATCCTGGCCCCGTGTGTCTCATTCCTGGCTCCAGCCATATGTTCTCGCATCCTGCCCTCATGAGTATCCATTCTACCCCATATGATCTCTACATCCTGCCCCATATGTCTCCATCGTATCCATCCTGCCCCATGATCCAATCCTGCCCCATGTCTTTCATTCTGCCCCGTGTTTCCAATCATGCCCCGTGTCTACATTCTGCCCATGCCTCCAGTCCTGCCCCCAGTGTGTCCAGCAATCTGCCCCAGTATGTCCAGCATATTGCCCCAGTGTCCAGCAATCTGCCCCAGTGTCTCCAGCATATTGCCCCCAGTGTGTCCAGCATATTGCCCCCAGACAGTGTGTCCAGCAATCTGCCCCAGTGTGTCCAGCAATCTGCCCCAGTGTCTCCAGCAATCTGCCTCAGTGTCCTCCAGCCATCTGCCCCAGTGTCCTCTAGCCATCTGCTCCAGTGTCCTCCAGCCATCTGCCCCAGTGTCCTCCAGCCATCTGCCCCAGTGTCCTCCAGCCATCTGCCCCAGTGTCCTCCAGCAATCTGCCCCAGTGTCCTCCAGCAATCTGCCCCAGTGTCCTCCAACCATCTGCCCCAGTGTCCTCCAGCCATCTGCCCCAGTGTCCTCCAGCAATCTGCCCCAGTGTCCTCCAGCAATCTGCCCCAGTGTCCTCCAGCAATCTGCCCCAGTGTCCTCCAGCAATCTGCCCCAGTGTCCTGCAGCATTGCCCCAGTGTCCTCCAGCCATCTGCCCAGTGTCCTCCAACAATCTGCCCCAGTGTCCTCCAGCAATCTGCCCCAGTGTCCTCTAGCATTGCCCCAGTGTCCTCCAGCATTGCCCTCAGTGTGTCCACCGTTTATTAAAAAAAAACAAAAAAACAAGCAGTCTCCTCACCTGTCCGCGCTCCAGGCGGCGAGCTCCCTGCAGCAGAGCACACTCGCCGGCGACTGACAATGACGTCAGACGCCGGCGACGTGTGCGCCTGCGGCCGACATCAGCCGCCAGCCTCCAATTGGCTGGCGGCTGTTGTTAACTATTGACGTGCGGGAGCGCGCCCGCACATCAATAGGAAACCGCCGCAGCGCCGGAAGGGGCCCGGTGAGCAGATGAGAAGGGGCCTGATGCGACCGGCCGCCGGCATTCACAGATGATTATCAGAGGGTCAATCTGTGCGGTAGCCCAGGGCCCCCCAGACCACTGGGCCCTGGGCTACCGCCCAAATTGACCCTCTGATAATCCGCCCCTGTGCTACCCCGATATATCTCCCAACAAATCTCCCACACTTAGTCTCTGGTCCTCCCAAGACCTCCTTCTCTTCTCATTGCTTGTACGCTCCCCACCCAATTGCCTCTAAGAATTCTCCCGAGTATCCATCATCCTCAAAAATTCTGTGCCCCAATACGTCCGATTATCCGCCACATTAAGAACTTTCAGACAAAACTTGACAACCCATCTCTTCTAAATATCTTACAGTCTGCAATGAACCCATTGCCGCCTCACCACCACCGGAGTTGCAGCAATCCCCTAACCTATTGTTTTCTTCCTCATTATCCTGTAGAATGTAAGCCTGCGATCACAGGGCCCTCTCCCTTATGTATCAGTCTGTCATTGTTACTTAGTTCACTGTAATTTACAGCTCTGGGAAAAATTAAGAGACCACTGCAAAATGTTCAATTTCTCTGATATTTCGCTTTATAGCTATATTTTTGAGTAAAATGTAAGTTGTTCATTTATTCTATAAACTTCTGACAACATGTCTCCGAATTTCCAAGCAATAATTTTTGTATTTTTTTTCTGACAAAGAAAAATGGTCAAAAAAAAAAAACAATCAGGGCTTTCAGGCCTCAATTAATGCAAAGAAAACAAGATAATAATCATTTAGAAACAACAAAACTAATGTTTTAACTCGGGAAGAGTTCAGAAATCCATAGTTTGTGGAATAACCATGTTTTTTAATCACAGCTTTCATGTGTCTTGGTATGCTTTCCACCAGTCTTTCACACTGCTCCTGGCGCATAAATTTAAGCAGTTCTTCTTTGTTTGATTGCTTGTGACTATCCATCATCCTCTTGATTACATTCCAGAGGTTTTCAATGGGGCTCAGGTCTGGAGATTGGGCTGCCAATGACAGAGTTTTGATGTGGTGGTTTCTTAATTTTTGCCAGAGCTGTATATTCGTATTTTGTATGTAACCCTCTTTTATGTACAGCACCATGGAATCAATGAAAAAAACAATATAAAAGAATTTTGGGAGCATGTCAAAAGAAGAAGAAAAAAAGGCAAAGAAGCTATTGAATTTTTACAGGATGAAAATAGTGAAGTGGTCAAAAATTATGCCGAGAAGGCCGAACTTTTAAATTACTGTTTTGCATCTGTGTTCCCGAGAAATGCAATTGTAATGTCAATTAATCTTAATGGTGCTATCAAAGGAATAAAAAAATCCACACTATCTATAAACAGAGATGGCGAGGGCACACTTAGCTAATATAAATGGATTTAAATCTCTTGGTCCAGATGAATTACTTGATAGGGTACTGAAATAGTTAGCAGAGGAAAATGGAGATCCATTAGCCAGAATCTTTAAAAAATCCTGGAGAACAGGAGAAGTCTCAGTAGTTTGAAGAAGGGCAAATGTTGTCCCTATGTTCAAAAAAGGAAAGAAGATGGAGCCAGGAAATTACAGGCCACTGAGCCTTACTTCTATACCAGGAAAGATCTTTGAACAAATTATTAAACAGCATGTACATAAGTACTGTGATAAGAATGCAGTAATTAACCAAAGCCAGCATGGGTTCGTAGCAAACATGTCATGCCAAACTAATCAAATTTCCTTCTATGATAGAATCACTGACTGGGTGGATCATGGAAATGCAGATGATATAGTATATCTCATACTCTGCAAAGCATTTGATAAAATATCTCGTACTATCCTTATTGAAAAAAATACTAAGTATGTGATTGATAAGGTTACATCTGAGTGGATTTATAACTGGCTCAGTGATGGTACTCAAAGAATATTGATAAATGGTTGCACATCTAATTGGAAAAGTGTTTCAATTGGAGTATCAAAAGGCTTTGTCCTGGCCCCAGTGTTGTTCAACACTTTAATAAATTATCTAGATAAGGGAGCTGAAGGTAAACTAATCAAATTTGTAGACGATGCAAAGCTAGGAGGGATAGCTAACACTAGAGAAAACAGAAAGGATACAGAAGGAACTAGATAAGCTTGAGCAATAGGCAGCGTCTAATAGAATGGTTTTTAACAGGGAGAAAGGCAAGATTCTACATCTGGGCAGGAAAAATGAAAATTACATCTATAGAATGGGAGGAATAGAACTGAGCAATAGCATGTGTGAAAAAGACTTTTGTATACTAATAGATCACAGACTGCACATGAATCAACAGTGTGATGCAGCAGCAAAAAAGGAAAACACAGTTCTGGGATGTATTAGAAACATAGAGTCTAGATCATGTGGAGTAATTATCCCCTCTACTCCTCCTTGGTAAGGCCTCATCTGGAATAATGTGTCCAGTTCTGGGCACCACATTTTAAAAAGAAATTGAACAAATGAAGCAAGTTCAGAGAAGAGCTACCACGATGAGGAGCGGACTGCAACGTATGTCCTACAAGGAACGATTAAAGGATCTGGGAATGTTTAGCTTGCAAAAAAAGAAGACTAAGAGGAGACTTAATAGCAATCTACAAATATATGAAATGCTGTCACAGTGTAAATGGATCATCCTTATTCTCATTTGCACATGGAAATACTAGAAGCAATGGGATGAAACCAAAAGGGAAAAGATACAGATTACATATTAGAAAAAACTTTTTGACAGTGAGGGTGATGAATGAGTGGAACAGGCTGCCAAGAGAGGTGGCAAGTTCTCCTTCAATGGAAGTCTTCAAATAGATGCTGGACAGACATCTGTCTGATATAGTTTAGAGAATCCTGCATTGGGCAGGGGGTTGGACATGATGACCCTGGAGGTCCCTTCCAACTATAACATTCTATGATGCTATGATTCTATGATCAATGGTACTCTAAAAATTAAATAGTAATAATTTACACAATTATACATTTTCGAGGACTGTTTCCTAGAACATTGGCAGCTTTTGTATACTCAGCAATCTATTACCGATAGTTAGACCACCGTAAACAATGCAAACTGTGTGAACAGGCTATTAAGTGACTACCCATTCGTAAATTTTTAGCAATCGGAGGATGTTTAGTGCTGGTAAGTCCATGCATACTTACCCTAAGTTAGAGCTATACATTTGGTAGCTGGTTAAAAAACAATATGTCCACTTTTTCAGACTATGTCTTAAGTTGACTACATTTATCTTTATACACATGTATATTGTTGGAATATCAACAGAGATTGATTTAAATGACGAGGATATCTAATGTGATAACCAAAAGTGTCTTATGTTTGAACGACTTAGAGAACCGTGGTTTCCACCACTCTATACAGCAACAATTAAACTTTGTAGGGACCCAAAGGTTTCCAACACTCCGTATATTGGAAACATACTTTAAGGCATCCATTTACTCATCTTGTAAATTCCAGTGAAACGTTTCATTTTCCATTGTTCACAGTCAAATACTGCATCAACGTCACTTTCACCACAATGAACAATGCTATTGTTATTTATCATTAAAATAGCTTGACCTGAGAAAATCAGGGATTGTTTAAGAGAGGATGGATAGTCCTTTGATCCTCTCTTTTCGAGTTATTGTTTCATTATTAAATGAGCATGTCATTTGCTTCACCAGAGGGAGCACATGCCCTAGGCTTTTTTTATTTTTCTTTTTTTTTGTTTAGGTTTTATAAAGATGAATTTCCAGAGCTCAGAAATAACCATGGATTAAGAACTTAAGCCTGACAGCACTTCAGGGAGTTGTGGGCTTAAAGTGGTTCATACAGGTCTCCAAAGCACTTGTTTACCAATATGGGGAATCAGCGACCGTCTGCAGCTGCTGATATCGCATTACTAGTTGGAGAGACAGTAGCTGAGATAAGAAATCGCACAGTTTCAATAATTACTCCTAGATTTCTTTTTCTTTTTTTTTTTGTTTCCCATATAACTGCAATGTCTGGATCCCTTCCAAATAAACAGATAAGACCAGTATGAAACTTTTATCTTTTAATGATGACAACATTCATCTGTGGTTTGCTAAAAGTTCCCTGCTGTCATTTTTTAACCCATATTTTTGGTATTCCAATAAAGCGTAATTATACTTTAATAATTGAGCTTATTTTTAATCTTCGGTATACCAGAATAGTAAGTGTTTTCTGCTGCAATTGGAGAGTAGATGGGAAATATTAATTATCAACCTATTGCAAGCGTAGTCAGTGAGTATTGTAGGGAATGGGACTTTTTCTTTAAAACAGATAAAATCAGAACTTGACGATTCCTCTTCAGATGTAGAGATACAATGGTAAATAACTGGAAATGCATCTGGCACTAGATGCAGAGAGATGTGTGGAAGGAAAGCAAAGGTTCAACTGTTTAAAGTCTACATAAAACCATATATATAAAATGTTAAAAAATAATGTCCGAGTACAAGGCACGGAGTTGGGAATTCTGTATATACAGTGCTCGAAAGTTTACATACCCCAGTTGAATGTTTGCTTTTTTGAGAATATGAATGATAACACCAAAACTTTTTCTCCACTCATGGCTAGTGGTTGGGTGAAGCCATTTATTGTCAAACTACTGTGTTTTCTATTTTTAAATCACAGTGACAACCCATAACTTCCAAATAACCCTGATCAAAAGTTCACATACCCTGGGGATTTTGGCTTGATAACATGCACAGAAGTTGACACAAGTGGGTTTGAATGGCTGCTAAAGGTAACATCCTCACCTATGACCTGTTTGCTTGTAATCAGTGTGTGTGCATAAAAGCTGAGTGAGTTTCTGGGAACCAGACAGACACTTGCATGTTTCATCCAGCCACTGATGTTTCTGGATTGTGAGTCATGGGGAAAGCAAAAGAATTGTCAACGGATCTACGGGAAAAAGTAGTTGAACTGTATAAAACAGGAAACGGATACAAAAGATATCCAAGGAACTGATAATGTCAGTTAGCTATGTTCAAACTGTGATTAATAAATGGAAAATTAAGGGCTCTGTAAAAACAAAACCATGGTCAGGTAGACCAACAAAATTTTTGTACACAACTGCCAGGAAAATTGTTTGGGATGCAAAGAAAAACCCGCAAATAACATCAGCTGAAATACAGGACTCTCTGAAAACTAGTGATGTGGCTGTTTCAAGATGCACAATAAGGAGGCACTTGAAGAAAAATGGGCTGCATGGTTGAGTCAACAGAAGAAAGCCATTACTGCGTAAATGTCACAAATTATCTCCCCTACAATACGCAAAATAGCACAGAGACAAGCCTCAAAACTTCTGGAACAAGGTAATTAGGAGTGATGAGACCAAAATTTAACTTTTTAGCCACAACCATAAACGTTACATTTGGAGAGAGGTCAACAAGGCCTATGTTAGGTGTCGAGTTCCCGCTTCTGCACAAGGGGAATCTTGAGCCATCTCCGCTGCGGTCTCCCATTCTTATCCAGCCGCAGTGGAGTCTGCTCAGCAGAGACGTCGGTCCCAGCGTCTTGCTCAGTCTCACTCTGTACAAAGAATTACTGCTGCTTTTCCTGCTTCTGCCATTGAAGTCAGTGTTGGGCAGCGGCGAGCAGATGCTTTTGGGGCTAAGTCCTGCTTTTCTCTTTCTGAGCATGCCCAGGGCAAGATCTCCCATTGGAGATCGAGGGTCACATGCTCAGGTACTGCAGCACATCCCATTGGTCCTCCAGGAAGGTCCTGAAAGGGCAAAACTTTGGTAGCAGCTTCCCATTGGTCCTTTATTGGAAGGTCCTGAACGTGCTGCAACTATATAAGCCGCGCATGACCGCATGGCCATGCGCTAGTGTACATTTGTAAATGTGTGTGTGTTGTGAGTGAAAGTCGCTCTTTAAATAACCCTCCCTATTGGATGACTGTTCGCGGAAGGTGTATGTTTGCTATCTAGCGCCCGACTTAGCCATCAGCACGTAAACACACAATACAGTGTCTTATTGCTGTGACCGCCAGTGCGGCGCCTTGTGCTTTCACAGCGCTTTCCTGACCCAAGCCTGGGTGGTTAGTGGCGTTCGCCAGTGCGGCACTGCATGCACTCTCGTGCTTCTATTGCTGTCACTCTGACACCTCAGTAGCGGTGTCGAGCGCATGAGGTCTATGTACTCAAATCCTGTGTCTTGGGATTGAGTTCTGAGACTCGTTGCTTGCACTCTTGGTGCGGTACCACGGCCCTGTGACGTAACAGGGTTCGCTTCCTTCGCACAGGGTGAGGTTAGCCCATGTGTGTATTCACTTTGTACCGCCATATAGTCCGTCATTACTTGGCAGCAGGTTCCATCTCTGCACGGTGGACCCCGGGCTGCGAACGCACCATACTCTATCTGTCTTATTATTTGGTGCGTTCCGCTAGCCCTAACATTACACTAGCGCCAGGGTCTGGCTAGTAATGACGGACAAACAGCAATCCTTGCGGTATATCCAGCAGCTGGAGGGTAGGTTGGCGGCTCTCGAGAGCTCAACCTCAGCTGTGGATGTTACCGCAGTTGCTGTACAGGCTGCTAGCGTGGCTGCAGCAACCTTGTCCATTGCCACCCCTGTTCCGACATTATCTCGCCTCCCGCTGCCAGAAAAATTTTCTGGTGATAGCAAATTTTGTAGGGGATTCGTGAGTCAGTGCTCTATTCACCTCGAGCTCCTGGCTGCACGTTTTCCCACAGAGCGGGCTAAGGTGGGATTTATAGTGTCTCTCTTGTCGGACAGGGCGTTGGAATGGGCTACGCCGCTGTGGGAGCGTGGCGATCATGTGGTGCAGAGTGCTCCGCTGTTCCTGAGCACTCTGAAACAGGTCTTTTTAGGACCTCAAGTCACCCATGATACTGCGCTCCAACTGCTGGCATTAACTCAGGGTGAGTCCTTGGTCAGTCATTTTGCCGTTCAATTCCGCACTTTAGCTTCTGAGCTGGACTGGTCGGATAAAGCCCTTATCCCCATATTTTGGAGGGGCCTGGCTGATCACGTTAAGGACGCTCTGGCCACTAGGGAGATTCCTGCCACACTGGAGGAGTTAATAACTGTCTCCACTCGAATTGACCTCCGTTTTAACGAGCGGAGGTTAGAGCGAGCCCAGTGTAGGCAGAGGTTTCGGCTGGCTCCTACCTTCGCCAAACCTCTGGAATCTCCGGTCCTGGTTCCTGAGTCACATGAGGCCATGGAAGTGTCACAAGCGGGATCTAAAGGTACTGTCACACTAGACGATATCGCTAGCGATCCGTGACGTTGCAGCGTCCTCGCTAGCGATATCGTCCAGTGTGACAGGCAGCAGCGATCAGGCCCCTGCTGGGAGATCGCTGGTCGGGGAAGAAAGTCCAGAACTTTATTTCGTCGCTGGACTCCCCGTAGACATCGCTGAATCGGCGTGTGTGACACCGATTCAGCGATGTCTTCACTGGTAACCAGGGTAAACATCGGGTAACTAAGCGCAGGGCCGCGCTTAGTAACCCGATGTTTACCCTGGTTACCAGCGTAAAAAAACAAACAGTACATACTTACATTCAGCTGTCTGTCCCTTGCCGTCTGGTTCCTGCACTGACTGCTGGCCGTAAAGTGAAAGCAGAGCACAGCCACAGCGGTGAGTCACTGCTGTGTGACTCACCGCTGTGCTGTGCTTTCACTTTCACTTTACGGCCAGCAGTCAGTGCAGGAACCAGACGGCAAGGGACAGACAGCTGAATGTAAGTATGTACTGTTTGTTTTTTTACGCTGGTAACCAGGGTAAACATCGGGTTACTAAGCGCGGCCCTGCGCTTAGTTACCCGATGTTTACCCTGGTTACCGGGGACCTCGGGATCGTTGATCGCTGGAGAGCTGTCTGTGTGACAGCTCTCCAGCGACCAAACAGCGACGCTGCAGCGATCCGGATCGTTGTCGGTATCGCTGCAGCGTCGCTAAGTGTGACGGTACCTTAAGTCCCGGACCACTTGTGCACTCAAGGTCTGTCATGTTTGCCAGCAGTCAGGACATCTAGCCACCAGATGTCCTCAGCGGTCGAGGAAACGTCAGCGTCTAGTGGTAGTAGGTGGAGGTACACTAGACACGGCGACGTTTGCCTCAAAATTGTCCTTTAAGGGGACAATTATTATAGGCTCGTTCTCCCACTCGGTAGAGCTCTGCGTGGATTCTGGGGCGGAGGGCAATTTTATTTCTTGGTGAAATCCCAAGAAACAATGAAAACCCTATATTAAGGGTCACCAATCTAACCCAAGAAGAGGTGCGAAACCGGCTAAATAAGATTAAAATAGATAAATCTCCGGGTCCGGATGGCATACGCCCACGAGTACTAAGAGAACTAAGTAATGTAATAGATAAACCATTATTTCTTATTTTTAGTGACTCTATAGCGACAGGGTCTGTTCCGCAGGACTGGCGCATAGCAAATGTGGTGCCAATATTCAAAAAGGGCTCTAAAAGTGAACCTGGAAATTATAGGCCAGTAAGTCTAACCTCTATTGTTGGTAAAATATTTGAAGGGTTTCTGAGGGATGTTATTCTGGATTATCTCAATGAGAATAACTGTTTAACTCCATATCAGCATGGGTTTATGAGAAATCGCTCCTGTCAAACCAATCTAATCAGTTTTTATGAAGAGGTAAGCTATAGACTGGACCACGGTGAGTCATTGGACGTGGTATATCTCGATTTTTCCAAAGCGTTTGATACCGTGCCGCACAAGAGGTTGGTACACAAAATGAGAATGCTTGGTCTGGGGGAAAATGTGTGTAAATGGGTTAGTAACTGGCTTAGTGATAGAAAGCAGAGGGTGGTTATAAATGGTATAGTCTCTAACTGGGTCGCTGTGACCAGTGGGGTACCGCAGGGGTCAGTATTGGGACCTGTTCTCTTCAACTTATTCATTAATGATCTGGTAGAAGGTTTACACAGTAAAATATCGATATTTGCAGATGATACAAAACTATGTAAAGCAGTTAATACAAGAGAAGATAGTATTCTGCTACAGATGGATCTGGATAAGTTGGAAACTTGGGCTGAAAGGTGGCAGATGAGGTTTAACAATGATAAATGTAAGGTTATACACATGGGAAGAGGGAATCAATATCACCATTACACACTGAACGGGAAACCACTGGGTAAATCTGACAGGGAGAAGGACTTGGGGATCCTAGTTAATGATAAACTTACCTGGAGCAGCCAGTGCCAGGCAGCAGCTGCCAAGGCAAACAGGATCATGGGGTGCATTAAAAGAGGTCTGGATACACATGATGAGAGCATTATACTGCCTCTGTACAAATCCCTAGTTAGACCGCACATGGAGTACTGTGTCCAGTTTTGGGCACCGGTGCTCAGGAAGGATATAATGGAACTAGAGAGAGTACAAAGGAGGGCAACAAAATTAATAAAGGGGATGGGAGAACTACAATACCCAGATAGATTAGCGAAATTAGGATTATTTAGTCTAGAAAAAAGACGACTGAGGGGCGATCTAATAACCATGTATAAGTATATAAGGGGACAATACAAATATCTCGCTGAGGGTCTGTTTATACCAAGGAAGGTGACGGGCACAAGGGGGCATTCTTTGCGTCTGGAGGAGAGAAGGTTTTTCCACCAACATAGAAGAGGATTCTTTACTGTTAGGGCAGTGAGAATCTGGAATTGCTTGCCTGAGGAGGTGGTGATGGCGAACTCAGTCGAGGGGTTCAAGAGAGGCCTGGATGTCTTCCTGGAGCAGAACAATATTGTATCATACAATTATTAGGTTCTGTAGAAGGACGTAGATCTGGGTATTTATTATGATGGAATATAGGCTGAACTGGATGGACAAATGTCTTTTTTCGGCCTTACTAACTATGTTACTATGTTACTATGTCTTCTGCCTTCACCCAACGTCACGCAATACCCCTGGTTATGCTAGCTCAACCAGTAACGGTACGAGTGGTGAATGGGTCGACACTGCCCTCACAGATAACACACCAGACCATCCCTTTTAGTCTGTCCATGTCGCCATCTCATCAGGAGATTATATCTCTGCTCGTCATTCCTGAGGGAATTGATGAGGTCCTGTTGGGAATACCTTGACTACGGTACCACTCTCCTCATATCGAGTGGTCCTCAGGCAGAATTCTGGGATGGGGCGAATCTTGTGGGGGTAGGTGTCAGAGGGAGTGCGTTCAGGTTGCTACTACAGAGGTACCCGCAGATCTATCCTCTCTCCCCAAGCAGTATTGGTCTTATGCAGACGTGTTCTCCAAAAAGGCGGCGGAGATCCTTCCGCCCCATCGCCCCTATGACTGTCCTATTGATCTCTTGCCTGGTGCTGAGCCTCCCCGGGGTCGAGTCTATCCGTTATCTCTCCCGGAGACGGAGGCAATGTCACAGTACATCCAGGAAAATCTGGCAAGAGGATTCATTAGGAAGTCAGTGTCACCTGCTGGGGCAGGGTTCTTCTTCGTGCAGAAGAAGAATGGGGAATTGCGTCCATGCATAGACTACAGGGGTCTTAACGCCATCACCGTTAAGAATAAGTATCCTTTGCCCTTGATATCTGAGCTCTTCGATAGGCTTCGGGGAGCAAGGGTATTTACTAAATTAGATCTGTGGGGTGCTTACAACCTGATTCGCATCCGTGAGGGGGATGAATGGAAGACGGCTTTTAACACCAGGGATGGGCACTATGAATATCTGGTGATGCCCTTCGGGCTCTGTAATGCCCCAGCCGTTTTCCAAGACTTTGTGAACGACATCTTCCGGGATATGCTTTCCACCTCGGTCGTAGTCTATCTGGATGATATTCTCATCTACTCTCCAGATATTGACTCCCACCGGAGAGATGTTTGCAAAGTCTTCGACCTCCTACGGGCAAACTCCCTCTATGCCAAGTTGGAGAAGTGTATGTTCGAGCAGGAGTCCTTACCTTTCCTAGGCTACATCATCTCTGCCCAGGGATTGGCTATGGATCCTGCCAAACTACAGGCTGTGATGGACTGGCAAGAACCCCATTCTCTTAAAGCGGTGCAGCGCTTTATGGGGTTCATTAATTATTATAGCCAGTTCATTCCGCACTTCTCAACTTTGGTAGCTCCCTTGGTTGCCCTCACCAAGAAGGGGGCAAATCCCAAATTGTGGTCTGAGGAGGTCTCCAAGGCCTTTAACTCCATAAAGTCACACTTCGCTAGCGCTCCCATCCTACATCGCCCCGATGTTGATAAGCCATTTATCATGGAGGTGGATGCCTCTTCTGTTGGTGCTGGAGCAGTCCTCTTCCAAAAGGATGCTCAAGGTCGGAAGCATCCTTGCTTCTTCTTTTCTAAGACCTTCTCACCAGCAGAGAGGAATTATTCCATCGGGGACAGGGAGTTGCTAGCCATGAAGTTGGCTTTCTCGGAGTGGAGACATCTCTTGGAGGGAGCACGTTTTCCCTTCCAAGTCTTCACAGACCATAAAAATTTGGTGTACCTGCAGACAGCCCAGCGGTTGAATTCTCGCCAGGCCAGATGGTCCTTATTCTTCTCCCGGTTTCATTTCACCCTCCATTTTCTTTCTGGGGAGAAGAACATTCGGGCTGACGCTCTCTCTCGCTCCGTTGTGTCATCTGCGGAGGAGGAAGAGGAGCCTCGGCTTATTGTCCCCACCGAGAGCTTGAGAACTGTGGCCCCGGTTTCGCTAGAGTCTGTGCCTCCGGGCAAGACTTTTGTACCATCCAGTTTGCGACCGAAGGTTCTCTCTTGGGCACACTCGTCCAGGGTGGGTGGACATTTTGGTTCCAAAAGGACATCTGAGTTACTGGCGAGGACATACTGGTGGCCGCATATGGCTCGTGATGTCGCAGAATATGTTCGGGCGTGTGTCTCTTGCGCCAAGAACAAGTCCCCTCGGCAACGGCCAGCTGGTTTGCTTTACCCTCTGCCGGTGGCGGACAGGCCCTGGGAGATGGTCGGGATGGACTTTGTGGTTGGCTTACCCAAGTCTCGTAACTGCACCATTATCTGGGTGATCACCGACCATTTTTCCAAAATGGTGCACTTGGTGCCTCTTCCACGGCTACCTTCTGCACGGGCGTTGGCTGTCTTGTTCATCAAACATATCTTTCGCCTACACGGTATGCCAGACAAAATTGTTAGTGACCGGGGTCCCCAGTTTGCGTCTCGATTCTGGAGAGAGCTTTGTCGTCTACTCAGTATTGAGTTGAATCTCTCTTCGGCATATCATCCCGAGACGAATGGGTTGGTAGAGAGGGACAACCAGACCTTGGTCACATATTTACGACATTTTGTTTCTGCCAGGCAGGATGACTGGGCATCCTTGCTACCGTGGGCAGAGTTTGCGCTTAACAACGCCGTAGCCGACTCCACCGATCAGACTCCATTCCTCCTAAATTATGGCCAGCACCCGCATGTCCCTGTGCCCATGCCGGTGTCTTCTGCTGACTCCAGGGTGGCAGACTGGGCTGTGGAGGTACGGGACATTTGGGACCACACTCAGGATGCCATTCGGGCCTCCAAGGAGAGAATGAGGTCCTCCGCCGATGCTCATCGGCGTCCCGCTCCGTCCTTTGCTCCTGGCGACTTAGTGTGGCTCTCCGCCCATAACATCAGGCTGCGTGTTGAGTCCACTAAGTTTGCACCTCGCTACTTGGGTCCCTTCAAGGTCCTTGAACAGGTTAACCCTGTGGTCTACTGTCTGGCCCTTCCTCCACGCTTGGGTATCACCGACACCTTTCATGTGTCCCTCTTGAAACCCGTATACATGTCCCGGTTTTCCGAGTCATCTGGACATCGGGTTCGTCTACGGACGATTACGAGGTGAACGCTATTTTGGGGTGCAAGGTGGTACGTGGCAAAAAGTTCTATCTGGTGGATTGGAAGGGTTATGGCCCAGAGGACAGGTCCTGGGAGCCTGCTGAAAACATTCGGGCCCCACAGCTCATTGCTGCCTTCAAGCGTAGCGAGGCCCAAGAAGGGGGGGTCCTAGGAGGGGGGGTAATGTTAGGTGTCTAGTTCCCGCTTCTGCACAAGGGGAATCTCGAGCCATCTCCGCTGCGGTCTCCCATTCTTATCCAGCCGCAGTGGAGTCTGCTCAGCAGAGACGTCGGTCCCAGCATCTTGCTCAGTCTCACTCTGTACAAAGAGTTACTGCTGCTTTTCCTGCTTCTGCCATTGAAGTCAGTGTTGGGCAGCGGCGAGCAGATGCTTTTGGGGCTAAGTCCTGTTTTTCTCTTTCTGAGCATGCCCAGGGCAAGATCTCCCATTGGAGATCGAGGGTCACATGCTCAGATACTGCAGCACATCCCATTGGTCCTCCAGGAAGGTCCTGAAAGGGCAAAACTTTGGTAGCAGCTTCCCATTGGTCCTTTATTGGAAGGTCCTGAACGTGCTGCAACTATATAAGCTGCGCATGACCGCACGGCCATGCGCTAGTGTACATTTGTAAATGTGTGTGTGTTGTGAGTGAAAGTCGCTCTTTAAATAACCCTCCCTATTGGATGACTGTTCGCGGAAGGTGTATGTTTGCTATCTAGCGCCCGACTTAGCCATCAGCACGTAAACACACAATACAGTGTCTTATTGCTGTGACCGCTAGTGCGGCGCCTTGTGCTTTCACAGCGCTTTCCTGACCCAAGCCTGGGTGGTTAGTGGCGTTCGCCAGTGTGGCACTGCATGCACTCTCGTGCTTCTATTGCTGTCACTCTGACACCTCAGTAGCGGTGTCGAGCGCATGAGGTCTATGTACTCAAATCCTGTGTCTTGGGATTGAGTTCTGAGACTCGTTGCTTGCACTCTTGGTGCGGTACCACGGCCCTGTGACGTAACAGGGTTCGCTTCCTTCACACAGGGTGAGGTTAGCACATGTGTGTATTCACTTTGTACCGCCATATAGTCCGTCATTACTTGGCAGCAGGTTCCATCTCTGCACGGTGGACCCCGGGCTGCGAACGCACCATACTCTATCTGTCTTATTATTTGGTGCGTTCCGCTAGCCCTAACAGCCTATGATGAAAGGAACACCATTCCTACTGTAAAACACGAAGGTGGATTTCTGATATTTTGGGAATGTGTAAGTTACAAAGGCACAGGAAACTTGGTCAAAGATGAAGGAAAGATGAATGCAGCAGGTTATCAGCAAATACTGGAGGCAAATTTGCAATCATCAGCCCGGAAGCTGCGCATGGAACGTACTTGGGCGTTCCAACATGACAATGATCCAAAACACATTGGCTACAGCAGAACAAAGTGAAGGTTCTGGAGTGGCCATCTCAGTCTCCTGACCGAAATATCATTGAGCCACTCTGGTGAGATCTCCAGAGCGCAGTTCAAGCTGGACAGCCCAGAAATTTACAGGAACTGAAGGCTTTTTCCCAAGAAGAGAGGACAGCTTTACCATCTGAGAAAAAAAGAACCTCATCCACAGCTACCACAAAAGACTTCAAATTGTCATTGATTTTAGAGGGGGCAATACACAGTATTAATAAATGGGGTATCTGAACTTTTGATCAGGGTCATTTGGATGTTTTGGGTTGTCATTATGATTTATAGAGAGAAAACATAATAGTTTGACAATAAATGGCTTCACCCAACCACTAACCATGAGTGGAGAAAAAGTTTTGGTATTAACATTCATATTCTCTTAAAAAAGGCCAAGAAAGCAAAAATTCTGCTGGGGTATGTAAACTTTTGGAGCACAACTATTTAATCGCTCATGCAGATGGACGCATTTTTGGTCCAAGTGCAATCCGACAAATCATCAGATCACACCTGGACCAATGTTATTCCAAGGGGCCGTCCACATGTCAATTTTTTTCCTGGACAGAATCTGTCCTAGGAAGAAATATTAACATGCATGATTTGCATCCGATATACAATTCGCACCATGTAAGTTAATGAGTGAGTGGAAAACATCGGACCCCACTCGGATGTCATCTAAGTGCAGTCCGATTTCCACAGACTGACACAATGGAGAAGATGCAAAATTAATTTTTCTCCATTTTCTCTTCATCTGAGAAAATCGAATTACCCAATGATCACACTCTGATCAGGGTTTGAGCAGAGTGTGATTTGCATAATCATCCTGATTTTCTTGGAAGATAGAATAAAAAAAATGTACTTCCATTTCAAAAACATGAAAAATTGTATTTATTCAAAGCTGATGTACACAATGTTTCTGCAATAGTAATGAGAACGAAACTTGAGAAATGTTTATTGCCAGAGCCTAAATGGTCTGATTGTGTATACAGGCTATAAAGCAAGCACGATTTGGTAAATGTTTACCAATCGGTGGTCGTGTCACGCCACTGGTCAGTCCATGTAAACAGACCCTTACATACGTGTATATGGGTTGGAATAAATGTGATTTTTCACCTTTTTGAAATGAGAGTGCTGCTATCCTTTTTTTACTTTCTAGCTAATGTATCTATTGTAGCACCAATATACTTGGCAAAGCAGACCACCAAATATAGCATCATACAGCAATTAGACCCAGATTGCCTGTCATGAAAATTTCTCGAAATAAGCACTAGTTCAAGTGACAGTGCTAGGAAACCAATTAACCCAAGGCTTGAATCCACTGAATGTAACTTAGCAGCACATTAGTATATGATGACAAAGTCCAGACCATGCAGATAAAGTAAACCAAACCCAAACCACCACAGCAGTGATCTCAGGTCTAGAACAGCTCAGTTACGTTCTCAGAACTAGAACTTTAAACTGTCCATACACTTTAGAAATTGTCTTGTTCGAAGACCCAGTTACGACCCATTTTTAATGTCCTGGCGGAGGGAAGGAGGTTGCCACTCAGGATTTTGTGGTACATGGCTCCATCCATCCTCCCACTGATATGGAACGCCCGCCAGGGCCTTGGGGTACTCGGTCCCGGGTCTGGTACTTAAAGGGATGTGTCACGGTGATGGTGACCCGGTCCGTGGCCCTGGGCGCCCAAGTAAAAGGGACAGTCTTTAAAGGGGTTTGTGAAATAATAAACATTCGTGATGCCACCTGTGGTACTCGGTCAGGGGTAACCAATGCTGCTTAAATGGGTCTCTGGGGTGATGTTATGGCAGCAGGGATGGTATGGCTTCCCACAGGTGAAGCTGGGTCCCCAGGGCTCCCGGCGTGGTTGGCAAGGATGGTGTGGTGCCGGTAAATAAATGGAGGACACAGGGTTGCAGTCTCTTTACCTGGTTTACTGATGTACACAGTCACAGTCGAGGGTACCAGCAACAGGTGTTGGTGTGGTTCGGTCGACCTGGAGGCAATGGTGGATCCCTCTCCCAGGTGAGGTTTGTAAGTCTTCCTTCTTGCACTTTTATGCGAGTTCCTTGCTGCCTGTGGCTCTCTTACAAGGTCCTCTCTCTCCTGTCCCGAGACAGTACCCGCATGGTGGGCAATGCGTGCCTCCCTACAGGGTCTCCATCACGACCCAGGCTCTGTGTACTGCTGCACCTTTGAGTGTGGGTGCAACACACTACATAAAGTCTTCTGCCCTCCGGTTCTGCTGTGGGACATGAAGTACCACACAGCCTCGGGCTCCCGGTGTCCGGTTCCTGTGCCTCAGCTCGGAGGGTGCTTGGTCACAGTTCCCCTCTGAACTTCTTTGCTTCTCCCCTCTCACACTTGCTATCAATGCAACCCATCTGGTTCTCTTCTGTCCTGAAGCTGCAGCACCACACATGGCAGCATGGCCCCAATCTCTGCTCACACTCCTCTCTCCTTCACTGTCTCTGAACAACTAACTCCAACTAACTAACTCCTCCAGACCAGAATATATATATCTGGGGAAGCTCCCCTAAAACCGGGTTCAGAGCTCCTTCTGGTCTGGAATAAGAATGTGTTGCACGTATGTGTATTATCTGTTAAAGGAAATCCTCCTTGCCTCCAGGCATGATATCACCCTCGCCGAAAGGAAGGCAACATCACTGTAACAAACGGTTACCTGGGATGTTACAGATGCAATGAAGTAGTCCTGTGCCCTTAGCAGAGAAACACCCCCAAAACATAATGTTTCCACCTCCATGCTTGACAGTGGGGACGGTGTGCTTTGGGCCATAGACAGCATTTATCTTCCTCCAAACACGGCGAGTTGACTTAATGCAAAAGAGCTCAATTTTTGTCTCAACTGACCACAGCACCTTCTCCCAATCACTCACAGACTCATCCAGGTGTTCATTGGCAAACTTCAGACGGGTCTGCACATGTGCCTTCTTGAGCAGGGGGGCACTGCAGGATTTTAAACCTTTGCGGTGTAATATGTTACCAATAGTTTTCTGGGTGACTGTGGTTGCAGCTGCCTTGAGATGATTAACAAGTTCCCCCCGTGTAGTTTTAGGCTGATCTCTCACCTTCCTCATGATCAAGGATACCCCACAAAGTGAGATTTTGCATTGTGCCCCACATCGATGTCGATTGACAGTCATTTTGTATTTCTTGTATTTTCTTACTATTGCACCAACAGTTGGGTCTTTTTCACCCAGCGTCTTACTTATGGTTTTGTAGCCCATTCCAGCTTTGTGCAGGTCTAAGTTCTTGTCCCTGACATCCTTATAACGCTCTTTGGTCTTGCCAATGTTGTGCAGGGAAGCTGAGGCCGGGGGACAGACACCAGAATGTAAGTATGTACTGGTTTTTTTTTTTACATTTACAATGGTAACCAGGGTAAACATTGGGTTACTAAGCGCGGCCCTGCGCTTAGTAATCCGATGTTTACCCTGGTTACCAGGGTACTTCGGCATCGTTGGTCGCTGGAGAGCTGTCTGTGTGACAGCTCTCCAGCGACCACACAGCGACGAAACAGCGACGCTGCAGCGATCGGCATCGTTGCCTATATCGCTGCAGCATCGCTTAATGTGACGGTACCTTTAAACATTCCCCCATTAAAGCCAACTGACTGAGGCCTATGTCTGATTTTAGCTTCTCATGCATGTGCCTCCTACCAAACAGTTCAAGTATGCTATATATTGTCAGGGCTAATAGGTTGTGTCACAACGACAGCCCACTTGCGGGACACATGAGATGGATTGGACTGCAAAGGAGGACTCTACTTCACACACTCACTCGTCCCTTTACCTATTGTAATAGGCTGGCAATGAGATAAGTGTCTCCCACAGCCAGTTCACACATCCACATCACTCTGTTTATTGCCACCACTCATCGCTTTGTTAAGCCAGAGAGTCGCCCATAATTCGGGATGATAGTACATATCTGTGGATTCCCAAGCCCTAAAAACTTGGCACTTGGAACCACAGATGCAACTATGTCATGCGATTACAGAAAAATGGATTGTGTTGACATCAGATTATTAACCCCTTTACCCCCAAGCGTGGTTTGCACTTTAATGACCCGGCCAATTTTTACAATTCTGACCACTGTCACTTTATGAGGTTATAACTTTGGAAAGCTTGCATGAATCCCGGTGATTCTGACAATGTTTTCTCAGGACATATTGTACTTCATGATAGTGGTAACATTTCCTTGACATTACTTGAGTTTATTTATGAAAAAAAAGGAAATTTGGCGACAATTTTGAAAATTTTGTAATTTTCCAACTTTGAATTTTCATGCCCTTAAATCACAGAGATATGCCACACAAAATACTTAATAAGTAACATTTCCCATATGTCTACTTTACATCAGCACAATTTTGTAACCAAAATGTTTTTTTGTTAGGGAGTTATAAGGGTTAAAAGTTGACCAGCAATTTCTCATTTTTACAACACCATTTTTCTTTAGGGACCACATCACATTTGAAGTCACTTTGAGGGGTCTATATGATAGAAAATACCCAAGTGTGACACCATTCTAAAACCTGCACCCCTCAAGTTGTTGTCCGATTTGTCCTGAGTACGCTGATACCCCATATGTGGGGTTTAACCACTGTTTGGGCGCACAGCAGAGCTCGGAAGGGAAGGAGCACCGTTTTACTTTTTCAACGCAGAATTGTATGGATTGAGATGGGACGTCGTGTTGCATTTGCAGAGCCCCTAGTGTTCCTAAACAGTGGAAACCTCCCAATTCTAACTCCATCCCTAACCACACCCCTAACCCCAACACACCCCTATTCCCAACCCTAACCACACCCCTTACCCGAACACACCCTTAACCCTAATCCCAACCCCAGCATACCCCTAACCCCAACACACCCCTGACCCTAATTCCAACCCTAAGCATACCCCTAACCTTGACACACCCCTAACCCAACCGTAAACGGAAACCAAACCCTAACCCCAACTCTAGCCCCGACCCTAACTTTAGCCCCAACTCTAACCTTAACTTTAGCCCTAACCATAACCCTAACTTTAGCCCTAACCATAACCCTAACTTTAGCGCCGACTCAAACCCTAAAAGGAAAATGGAAATAAATACTTTTTTTAATTTTATCATTTTTCCCTAACTAAGGCAGTGAGAAAGGGGGGTTTGATTTACTATTTATAATGGGTTTTTATAGCGGGTTTTTATGTTTGGCAGCTGTGACACACTAAAAGATGCTTTTTAATGCAAAAAAATATTTTTTGTGTTACCACATTCTGAGAGCTATAATTTTTCCATATTTTGGTCCACAGAGTCATACGAGGTCTTGTTTTTGCAGGACGAGTTGTTGTTTTTATTGGTACCATTTTCAGGCACATGACATTTTATGATCGCTTTTTATTCCTATTTTTGTTAGGCAGAATGAACAAAAAACAGCAATTCGTGAATTTCTTTTGGGGGGGCATTTATACCGTTCCACATTTGGTAAACTTGATAAAGTATTTTTATTCGTTGGGTCAGTACAATTACAGTGATACCTCATTTATATTTTTTTTTTTGTATTTTGGCGCAATTATACAATAAAAACTATTTTATAGAAAAAATAATTATTTTTGCATTGCTTTATTCTGAGGGCTATAACTTTTTTATTTTTCTGCTGATGACACTGTATGGCAGCTCATTTTTTGAGGGACAAGATGACGATTTCGGCGGTACAATGTTATTTTACATCTGTCTTTTTGATCACGTGCTATTCCACTTTTTGTTCGGCGGGATGATGATAAAGTATTGTTTTTTGACTCGTTTTTTATTTTATTTTTTTACGTTGATCACTGAAGGGGTTAACTAGTGGGACAGTTTAAGGACGCGGCGATACTAAATGTGTACTTTTATTTTTTTTATTTACATAAATAAATGTATTTATTGGAACAATAAATATATATATATATTTTTTTTATTTAGGATTTTTTTTTTTACACATGTAAATATTTATTTTTTTAACTTTTTTACTTTGTCCCAGTGTGGGACATCATGCTATAGTGTCAGATTGCTGATCTGACACTTTGCACAGCACTGTGTCAGATTATCGATCTGACATACAATGCTGCAGGCTTGCCAGCGCCTGCTCTTAGCAGGCGCTAGCAAGCCACCTCCCTGCAGGACCCGGAAAGCCCCCCATGGCCATCTTGGATCCGAGGCCTGCAGTGACTTGGACGGAGGAGACGCTCGGAACAATGTGATCACATCGCGTTGTTCCGAGAGTCTCAGGGAAACACGCAGGGAGCCCCCTCCCTGCGCGATGCTTCCCTATGCCGCCGGAACGCTGAGATTATGTTTGATTGCACTGTTCCGGGGGTAAATGTTTTGGGAGCAGTCCGTGACCACTCCTGGCACATAGTGCCGGATGTCAGCTGTGATAATCAGCTGACACCCGGCCACGATCGGCCGCGCTCCCCCCGTGAGCGCGGCTGATTGGTGATGATGTACTATCCCGTCAGTCGTCATAGGTGGTCTGGGCCCCTCGACGGGATAGTACATCTAATGTCAGAAAGGAGTTAAAGATATGAGATGGAAATACTGCATTTCCATTGTGCTATTTGATGTTCCTGGTATGGACTGGAGATGCCTGGTCTGTCTCTTCCCCTTCATGTATTAGGACCTCTTTGCTAGAGCATTTGGTCTTCCTATAGACTTATTGAATCCTAGCTATAATAATTTTCTACTCCCAGAGGAGATGCTGCCAGGTGCCCAGTGATATCGGATTTGTATTTATATAATCTACTAGCTGAAGAGCCCGGCGTTGCCTGGGCATAGTAAATATCTGTGGTTAGTTATAGCACCTCTCTTCTCTTATTTTCCCATCACGCCTCTCATTTTCCCAATCGCATCTTTCATTTTCCCCCTCACATCTCTCATTTTCTCCCTCACACCTCTCATTTTCTCCCTCACTCCTCTCATTCCCCCTAACACTTGTCACATCTGTCATTTTCCGATCACTCCACTATTTTCCCTCACTCCTCTCATTTTGTACTCACACCTTTTCATTTCATTACCTCACACCTCTCATTTTCACCTCAGTATATACATGTTTGTCATCTCCCTTATATATAGTATACACCTGTATGTCATCTCCTGTATATATTATATACCTGTATATCATCTCCCCTGTATATAGTATATACCTGCTGTGTGTCATCTCCCCTGTATATAGTATATACCTGTATGTCATCTCCTCCTATATATAGTATATACCTGTATGTCATCTCCTTCTATATATAGTATATACCTGTATGTCATCTCCTCCTGTATATAGTATATACCTGTGTGTCATCTCCCCTGTATATAGTATATATCTGTGTGTCATCTCCTCCTGTATATAGTATATACCTGTATGTCATCTTCTATATATAAAATATACCTGTATGTCATCTCCTCCTGTATATAGTATATACCTGTAGGTCATCTGCTCCTGTATATAGTATATACCGGTGTGTCATCTCCTCCTCTATATAGTATATACCTGTGTGTCATCTCTCCTGTATATAGTATATATCTGTGTGTCATCTCCCCTGTATATAGTATATACCTGTGTGTCATCTCCTCCTGTATTAGACCTCGTTCACACGTTATTTGCTCAGTATTTTTACCTCAGTATTTGTAAGCTAAATTGGCAGCCTGATAAATCCCCAGCCAACAGGAAGTCCTCCCCCTGGCAGTATATATTAGCTCACACATACACATAATAGACAGGTCATGTGACTGACAGCTGCCGTATTTCCTATATGGTACATTTGTTGCTCTTGTAGTTTGCCTGCTTATTAATCAGATTTTTATTTTTGAAGGATACCAGACTTGTGTGTGTTTTAGGGCGAGTTTCATTTGTCAAGTTGTGTGTGTTGAGTTGCATGTGGCGACATGCATGTAGCGACTTTTGTGAGATGAGTTTTGTGTGGCAACATGCGTGTAGCAACTTTTTGTGTGTTGAGTTGCATGTGACAGGTTAGTGTAGCAAGTTGTGTGCAGCAAGTTTTGCGCATGGCGAGTTTTGCGCATGGCGAGTTTTATGTGTGGTGCCTTTTGAGTATGTGCAAGTTTTGTGTGAGGCAACTTTTGCATATATTGCAACTTTTGTGCATGTGGCAATTTTTCCGTGTGTGCAAGTTTTGCGTGTGGCGAGTTTTCCATGAGGTGAGTTTTACACTAGTGGTGAGTTTTGCGTGAGCCTAGTTTTTGCATGTGGCGAGTTTTGCGCGTGGCGAGTTTTGAGCGGCGACTTTTGTGTTTCGACTTTTATGTGGCGAGGTTGGTGTATGTGTGGTGAAATGTGTGCTGAGGGTAATATGTGTTCAAGCACGTGGTAGTGTGTGGTGCATTTTGTGTGTGTGTTCATATCCCCGTGTGTGGTGAGTACCCCATGTCGGGGCCCCACCTTAGCAACTGTACGGTATATACTTTGGCGCCATCACTCTCATTCTTTAAGTCCCCTTTGTTCACATCTGGCAGCTGTCAATTTGCTTCCAACACTTTTCCTTTCACTTTTCCCCATTCTGTGTATAGGGGCAAAATTGTTTGGTGAATTGGAAAGCGCAGGGTTAAAATTTCGCCTCACAACATAGCCTTGGCGCTCTCGGGGTCCAGACGTGTGACTGTGCAAAATTTTGTGGCTGTAGCTGCGACGGTGCAGATGCCAATCCCGGACATACATACATACATACATACACACACACAAACATTCAGCTTTATATATTAGATTAACTGGTTGTGGTTTATGAGTTCTTATTATTTTCAGATCTTTTACTTTTGCAATCCATGCAAATTATTTTCGTGACCAAGTGGCCTATCCAAATGGATGATCTAATCCTGCCGGTCAGTCAACAAGAATGTGTAAGGCAAACTCAGCCCTCCAAACAATCTGATAAAAATATAGAATGCAGCTGATTAAAGCTACATTACAAAATAATTATGTTGATAATGGAAATCTTCTGATGGATGTAGCAATTCTGTCATGTATTTGAAATTACCAGACAACTTCAAGCTCAAGCACCGAATCAGAGATTATACAGATCTTTATGGGAAGATGGTTCATCACATTTTGGTGCAGTAAAGGGTTTATGTATCCATGTTTTTTGCTTCTGTAAAAGGGCACCCACAGCTTGCTCCTGATCCATTCTGGACTCAGGGTCGCCAGCAGGGCGTTACTGCCCTTACTACTGTATGGGGCTCGATGAACAGAAGCAAAAAGGGGGCCTCGAACTCATTGGTAGCCCACTCCAGGTGGGCCCCCTTCTCTTTGCTTATGCTCACTGGGCCCCAGGGACATTTTGTTCAAGGCTGCCACACACCAGATGCATAACAACACTGTGGTGATTTAAAGATACACCTACAGTGTTGTTAATGCATCAGGTGGACTGAAATGGATACTGTACCTTTAAGCTGTGGCCAGCCCGGGTGCCTCATTGGCCTGACATTATGTGACATGCTCAGCGCACTTCCTCATCCTGGAGCGGAGCAGAGCAATGTGCAGCGTGCCACGTGTATTGTGGGTAAACAGGCTGAGGCAGCGGGTAGGTGAAATGGAGGAGATTGTGTCTGGTGAGAAGAGGCTTCAGGTGGCTGCGTCTGGCAGCATATGACTGATGAGGGTAGGCTAGTTAGGACTGGGTGTCTGTGTCCAACAGGTCTCAAGGGGAGGCTAGTGGGGACTTGGGGTCTGCATCTCCTAGGTCCCAGGGGAAGGCTAGTGGGGGCTGGTGGTCTGCATCCCACAGGGCACAGGGGGAGGTTAGTGTAGGGACTGGGGGTCTGCATCCCACTGGGCCCAGGGGGAGTCTAGTGTGGAGAATAGGGGTCTGGGTCCCACAGGGTGAGGGAAGGCGTATAAGGGAAGTCTGCTAAGGAGAAGTTAGTGAGGGGAGGCTGCTGAGTGGATTGAGGGTAGGCTGCTGAGGGGAGTGAGGGGAGGCTGCTGAGTGGAGTGAGAGGAGGCTGCTGAGTTGAGTGAGGGGAGGCTAGTGAGTGAAGTGAGGAGAGGCTGCTGAGTGGAGTGAGGGGAGGCTAGTTGGTGAAGGGTGCTGATGGGTGTCTGGGTCCTGCAGGGGGAGGCTGCTGGGGGAAGTCTGTGTAAGGAGGTGGCAGTGACCCTCGTGTGCTTCCTCTCTCCTGAACACTGAGCACATGTGTCATGTGCGGCACCCTGACACTTTATGCAGAGCTTCTGTGTATAATGTCACTGCTGATCACTGTATTATATGTACACTATGCACTATATACAGAGCTCCTGTGTATAATGTCACTAGTGATCACTGTATTACCTGTACATGGACACCGTATATGAAGTACAGATTTCCGGTGTATAATGGCACTTATGGTGATATTAGTATTGTGTTTTTTATTAATGATCAGTATTGTAGTATTTGGTCACTATGTTGTGGTAATATGTGGTCTGGTCATGGAGTATCGGTATTTGTTCCTTGAATGTGCTATTATTTTGTCATCATTTGGTGGTAATATTTTACCTGGTCATGGTGTGGTGGCTATGTGGTGGTGATCTGTGGTTTGGACATGGTGTTGCAGTGTTTATTCCTTGTATGTGGCACTATTTGAACACTATATGGTGGTAATATGTGGTCTGGTCATGGTGTGGAGGTACTTGTTCCTTGTTTGTGATATTATTGGTCATCTTAAAAATTGAAAAATAAATATATACCAAAATTGTATTGGATATTTTATCAAGTGATAATAAGTTACAGTAGAGTAGAGCTCAACCAAAAGAGTCTATCTTGTCATGGTGGTGGATTAAAACATTTTTTGGCCAAATCAAAAACTGCTGGCTATATATGTGGTGATAGGAACTGTACCCGTGTGATCGGTGAGCATGTGGTGCAGAAGTGGAGTTTTTCCAAGAGAGGGCGTGAGACTGTGGATCGTTTGAGGGGTGGACGCAGGGCAGGGGGTGGAGTCTGGATGGAGTATCAAGGGGGCCCCTGAAAATGTTGCCAGTATAGAGCCCTGAAATTCCTAGTGGCAGCCCTGTCTGTACCACTATGTGCCTCAATTTTATACTGAATTACATGGAGTTTTTAACTTGTGAATGGCCTGAAAATCCATAAAACACACCTGTGAGATGCAATTATGCATGCTTTATTGTTTAGAAAATATTTGAGGTGCTAATAAATAACACAAAAAGCCTGTACCAGACCATAGAATTCTTGTCAATGGACAAGAACCATGAGAAAAATAGATCTTAAAAGGAACATCGTCACTCAAAGTTACACAGAAAATATGACAAGGTGAGCCATAAATAACTCTAGGCAACTGTTGTTCACCTTGCCTTGCACAGGCATCAGGTCTGGCTCCCTTCTACAACCATCTTCCTATGCAGTAGTTCATGCTCAGCTTTAAAGGTAACCCATCAAACTCATCGGGTATCATCAACCTTTTAAACGGAACCTGTCACACCCAAAGTCGAAGATGAGCTAAGCCCACCAGCATCAGGTTCTTATCTACAGCATTCTGGAATGCTGTAGATAAGCCCCAGATGTATCCTGAAACTGTGGGGATTAATCCCCAATCCCCACAGTTTTAAGCGTACCCTAAAAACTCATTTGTTCAGACTGGCCTACCGCCTCAATGCATTAACCTAACGATCCCTGTGTGGCCTATTTATAATAAAAAAAAAAAAAAAAAAAAGGTTCCTCGCATCATGTTCTCATACACTTTATGCAGTATTAGCCCTCTGTGTCTGTACTGCTACATACTGGTTCATGCAGCTTTACATGAACACCTGAGCCTTACACTATAGCTGGTCCGAATAACTAAAGCAATTGTTACCATCCACCTCTCGTGTCTCCCCTTTTCCTCATAGTTTGTAAGCTTGCGAGCAGGGCCCTCACTCCTCCTGGTATCTGTTTTGAACTGTATTTCTGTTATGCTGTAATGTCTAATGTCTGTACAAGTCCCCTCTATAATTTGTAAAGCGCTGCGGAATATGTTGGCGCTATATAAATAAAAATTATTATTATTATTATGAGAAAAAGAGGTTATATTATACTTACCCAGGGGCATTACCGCTGCGGTCCGGTCCGATGTGCGTTGCGGTCCGGTCCGGGGCCTCCTATCTTCATAGGATGACGTCCTCTTCTTGTCTTCACGCTCCGGCGCAGGCGTACTTTGTCTGCCCTGTTGAGGGCAGAGGAAAGAACTGCAGTGCGCAGGCGCCGGGTCTCTCTGACCTTTCCCGGCGCCTGCGCACTGCAGTACTTTGCTCTCCCCTGAGCAGGGCAGACAAAGTACACGTGCGCCGGAGCCGCAGCATGAAGACAAGAAGAAGACATCGTCGTAAGAAGTTGGGAGGCCCCGGACTGGACCGTGACATCCATCGGATCGGACAGCCCCCCCAGGTGAGTATAATCTAACCTCTTTTTCTCATCTTTCAGGATACATCGGGGGCTCATCTACAACATTACTGAATGCTGCGGATAAGCCCCTGATGCTGGTGGGCTTAGCTTATCTTCGATTTTGGGGGTGACAGGTTCCCTTTAAAGGTCAGAGAAATAACTCTTGGCAATGGTTATTCCCCTGGCCTGGCACAAGCATTGGGCTTAGCTGCCTGCTTCAGTCACCTTGCTGTGCAGTTCTCCATGCTGGTTTCTTAAGGTAACCCATCAAACTTATCTGATATCTCCAACCTTTTAAGGCCAGCTCTGGCAGAGGACAGGTCCTTGGGTATTAAATAGCATTGTTTCAGTTGCCTCAAGCTTGTCTGGAGTTTGCTGCTACTTCACTTGGTCCAGCTCCAGCCATTTGTCTACCATCTCTTCAGGTTCTCCTGATTTTCACACCACAAGCAGAGATATTTCCAAGCTCAATACACTTTAGTTTGGTGTTGTCAACACTAACCTCTCAGCAAGTTATCAACTTCTTGCAACTCATATCAAAAAGCGGTACAATGACCACAAAAAGAGTATAATCCTTGAATAAACATTTTATTAAGTGACATAAATAGCAAAAAGTCAAAAACAATGGATAAAAAAACTACTGGATACCACAAGTCAAAGGGAGCACTGTGACCAGCATACAGCCAATGCCCAAGTAAACACTATCACTCAATGCCTTTCAACTGTTAATGTGCAAGATATAGACATAGCAGTCTGTGCAAATAGCTGTGGTTTAAATAGCAGCATTTCATTATAGTTAAAGTGCATAGTGCATCATGTCCATAATGGACTACTATTAGGAATGCATAAACCAAACATAAGTATTAGGCAGGCATGGTGCTGGTGACTAGTGGTCCCCGCCGCCCCAACGCACGTTTCGTTAAGACTTCTTCAGGAGGCGTGCATTAGGGAGGGGGTTCCGGTTATTTAAACACAAACCAGCCAATGGTAAATACTTATACAGAGAGATTTAATCACATCAGCTGATGTACGCTGATGCAGCAGTATGACACAGGGCACACCCACATCCGCTGATGTGCGGAGGAGCAATGACATCACCCAAACCGCGCCCACAAGCTCTGCATGTGTGGCGCATGCGCCGCCTCCAAGACAACCTTCGGGATCTTCACCGAAGCGGCCGTGGAGTGCAAACAGGCAAGCGCCGTCATGGAGACAGTGGTCACATGCCGCGCGCCGGGTGCCGCCCCCACGAAGGTCCGGAGTCAAGGAAGCCCACGCATGCGCACAGAGAGCCAGGGGAAAAGAAAGGACAAATGTAAATAAGACTACAGTGCATCACATGACTAACCTATGGAATAGACAACAGTGGAAGCACAGGTATGGCTAGGTGTATGGACTACCCAATATATTAACACCAATAACTGAACTATATAAAAATAGTGACATGGTGATAACGTGACTATAGAAAAAGCAAATATATATATATATATATATATATATATATATATATATATATACAGTGGGGCAAAAAAGTATTTAGTCAGTCAGCAATAGTGCAAGTTCCACCACTTAAAAAGATGAGAGGCGTCTGTAATTTACATCATAGGTAGACCTCAACTATGGGAGACAAACTGAGAAAAAAAAAATCCAGAAAATCACATTGTCTGTTTTTTTAACAATTTATTTGCATATTATGGTGGAAAATAAGTATTTGGTCAGAAACAAAATTTCATTTCAATACTTTGTAATATATCCTTTGTTGGCAATGACAGAGGTCAAACGTTTTCTGTAAGTCTTCACAAGGTTGCCACACACTGTTGTTGGTATGTTGGCCCATTCCTCCATGCAGATCTCCTCTAGAGCAGTGATGTTTTTGGCTTTTCGCTTGGCAACACGGACTTTCAACTCCCTCCAAAGGTTTTCTATAGGGTTGAGATCTGGAGACTGGCTAGGCCACTCCAGGACCTTGAAATGCTTCTTACGAAGCCACTCCTTCGTTGCCCTGGCGGTGTGCTTTGGATCATTGTCATGTTGAAAGACCCAGCCACATTTCATCTTCAATGCCCTTGCTGATGGAAGGAGGTTTGCACTCAAAATTTCACGATACATGGCCCCATTCATTCTTTCATGTACCCGGATTAGTCGTCCTGGCCCCTTTGCAGAGAAACAGCCCCAAAGCATGATGTTTCCACCACCATGCTTTACAGTAGGTATGGTGTTTGATGGATGCAACTCAGTATTCTTTTTCCTCCAAACACGACAAGTTGTGTTTCTACCAAACAGTTCCAGTTTGGTTTCATCAGACCATAGGACATTCTCCCAAAACTCCTCTGGATCATCCAAATGCTCTCTAGCAAACTTCAGACGGGCCCGGACATGTACTGGCTTAAGCAGTGGTACACGTCTGGCACTGCAGGATCTGAGTCCATGGTGGCGTCCTGTGTTACTTATGGTACTCCTTGTTACATTGGTCCCAGCTCTCTGCAGTTCATTCATTAGGTCCCCCCGCGTGGTTCTGGGATTTTTGCTCACCGTTCTTGTGATCATTCTGACCCCATGGGGTGGGATTTTGCGTGGAGCCCCAGATCGAGGGAGATTATCAGTGGTCTTGTATGTCTTCCATTTTCTAATTATTGCTCCCATTGTTGATTTCTTCACTCCAAGCTGGTTGGCTATTGCAGATTCAGTCTTCCCAGCCTGGTGCAGGGCTACAATTTTGTTTCTGGTGTCCTTTGACAGCTCTTTGGTCTTCACCATAGTGGAGTTTGGAGTCAGACTGTTTGAGGGTGTGCACAGGTGTCTTTTTATACTGATAACAAGTTTAAACAGGTGCCATTACTACAGGTAATGAGTGGAAGAAAGAGGAGACTCTTAAAGAAGAAGTTACAGGTCTGTGAGAGCCAGAAATCTTGATTGTTTGTTTCTGACCAAATACTTATTTTCCACCATAATATGCAAATAAATTGTTAAAAAAAACAGACAATGTGATTTTCTGGATTTTTTTTTCTCAGTTTGTCTCCCATAGTTGAGGTCTACCTATGATGTAAATTACAGACGCCTCTCATCTTTTTAAGTGGTGGAACTTGCACTATTGCTGACTGACTAAATACTTTTTTGCCCCACTGTATATATATTCATAATACTATAATGCTATAGAGTAAAAAATACATAATAGTGAGTAGCCACAATATACATACAACAATAATATACATAAATGGATTCAATGCACAAGCACTGTGAATATCATATTTGTTGGAAATAAACGAATATAAAGTATACAAAAGTGAAACATATATAGCTAATGTGAACATACATATTAAGAACTATATAACAATTTGACACAAATTGATTATGTAATATACACTTGTCCCATACCACTAGCAGAGTCTAATCATAGCTATGGCTATAATACATAGGCATAATCACGAGTATCACATCCTTAAATTAAACAATAGACAACAAACAAGAAATATATCCACATCAAGAAAATTTGTGAGAGGAATCTTTAGAGTCACTGCGAGATGCTTCCATATGAAGAGACTGTGGGCAGAAGTGTGTTGTGAATTCTGTGGCTGAGTTCACTTCTGTGGTCACAAGTGGTATTGCAGTCTCTGGGCTTCCTCCCTCAGGTGTTTTGGTGAGCTCGTTGGCTGCCTTGCTATTTAGCTCCACCTGAGTCTGTCTTCCTTGCTCCTTGTCAATGTTCCAGTGTTGGATCTGAGCTACTGCATCTTTCCTTGGGCCTGCTGCTCTGCTAGATAAGTGCTTCTAGTTTGTTTTCTGTTTTTTCTGTCCAGCTTGCTATTAACTTTTGCTGGAAGCTCTGAGAAGCAAAGGGGTGCACCGCCGTGCTGTTAGTTCGGCACGGTGGGTCTTTTTGCCCCTTTGCGTGGTTTTCGTTTTAGGGTTTTTTGTAGACTGCATAGTTCTCTTTGCTATCCTCACTCTGTCTAGAATATCGGGCCTCACTTTGCTGAATCTATTTCATTCCTACGTTTGTCTTTTCATCTTGCTAACAGTCATTATATGTGGGGGGCTGCCTATTCCTTTGGGGTATTTCTCTGAGGTAAGTCAGGCTTGTATTTCTATCTTCAGGCTAGTCAGCTCCTCAGGCAGTGCCGAGTTGCATAGGTAGTGATAGGCGCAATCCACTGCTGCTTATAGTTGTGTGAGGATAGATCAGGTACTGCAGTCTACAGAGATTCCACGTCTCAGAGCTCGTCCTATTGTTTTTGGTTATTGCCAGATCTCTGTATGTGCGCTGATTACTGCACGCTGTGTTGCCTGATTGCCGGCCATAACAGTACAAGGAGCCGACCAATGATTCCCAATAGAGGGAAAAAAGAAATCCTGACATCATTTTTTTTTCTTAGCTCTGTCTTCAGTCTTTTTTTTCCCCTAGACATTAGAGTGCTTCAGGACACAGCTGTGGACATGGATATTCAGGCTCTGTGCTCCTCAATGGATAATCTCGTTGTAAATGTACAAAAGATTCAAGATACTATTGATCAGAAATCGATGCTAGAACCAAGAATTCCGATTCCTGATTTGTTTTTTGGTGACAGAACTAAGTTCCTGAGCTTCAGAAATAATTGTAAGCTATTTTTGGCCTTGAAACCTCATTCTTCTGGTAATCCTATTCAACAGGTTTTGATTATTATTTCTTTTTTGCGCGGCGACCCACAGGACTGGGCGTTTTCTCTTGCACCAGGAGATTCTGCATTGAGTAATGTTGATGCATTTTTCCAGGCGCTGGGATTGCTTTACGATGAGCCTAATTCAGTGGATCAGGCTGAGAAAAATCTGCTGGCTTTATGCCAGGGTCAGGATGATGTAGAAGTATATTGTCAGAAATTTAGGAAGTGGTCAGTACTCACTCTGTGGAATGAATCTGCACTAGCGGCTTTGTTCAGAAAGGGTCTCTCTGAAGCTCTTAAGGATGTAATGGTGGGATTTCCTATGCCTGCTGGTTTGAATGAGTCTATGTCCTTGGCCATTCAGATCGGTCGTCGCTTGCGCGAGCGTAAATCTGTGCACCATCTGGCGGTATTGTCTGAGAGTAAACCTGAGCCTATGCAGTGCGACAGGACTATGACTAAAGTAGAACGGCAAGAACACAGACGTCTGAACAGACTGTGTTTCTATTGTGGTGATTCTACTCATGCTATTTCTAATTGTCCTAAACGCACTAGGCGGTTCGATAGCTCTGCCGTTATTGGTACTGTACAGTCCAAATTCCTTTTGTCCATTACCTTAATGTGCTCTTTGTCATCGTATTCTGTCATGGCGTTTGTGGATTCAGGCGCTGCCCTGAATCTGATGGATTTGGATTATGCTAAACGTTGTGGATTTTTCTTGGAGCCTTTGCGGTGTCCTATTCCGTTGAGAGGAATTGATGCTACACCTTTGGCCAAGAATAAGCCTCAGTACTGGGCCCAGCTGACCATGTGCATGGCTCCTGCACATCAGGAAGTTATTCGCTTTCTGGTACTGCATAATTTGCATGATGTGGTCGTGTTGGGGTTGCCATGGCTACAAACCCATAATCCAGTATTGGATTGGAACTCTATGTCGGTAACCAGCTGGGGTTGTCAGGGAGTACATGGTGATGTTCCATTTTTGTCTATTTCGTCATCCATTCCTTCTGACATCCCAGAGTTCTTGTCGGACTTTCAGGATGTATTTGAAGAGTCCAAGTCTGATGCCCTACCTCCGCATAGGAATTGTGATTGTGCTATCGATTTGATTCCTGGTAGTAAATTCCCTAAGGGTCGTTTATTTAATTTGTCCGTACCTGAACACACCGCTATGCGCAGTTATGTGAAGGAGTCCCTGGAGAAGGGACATATTCGCCCATCGTCGTCACCATTGGGAGCAGGGTTCTTTTTTGTAGCCAAGAAGGATGGTTCGCTAAGACCGTGTATTGATTACCGCCTTCTTAATAAGATCACTGTTAAGTTTCAGTATCCCTTGCCATTGATTTCTGACTTGTTTGCTCGGATTAAGGGGGCTAGTTGGTTTACTAAGATTGATCTTCGTGGTGCGTATAATCTGGTGAGAATCAGGCAGGGAGATGAATGGAAAACGGCATTTAATACGCCCGAGGGTCATTTTGAGTTTCTGGTGATGCCGTTCGGACTTGCCAATGCTCCATCTGTTTTTCAGTCTTTTATGCATGACATTTTCCGTGAGTATCTGGATAAATTCTTGATTGTTTACTTGGATGACATTTTGATCTTCTCAGATGATTGGGAGTCTCATGTGAAGCAAGTCAGAATGGTTTTCCAGGTACTGCGTGCTAATTCCTTGTTCGTGAAGGGATCAAAGTGTCTCTTCGGTGTGCAGAAAGTTTCATTTTTGGGGTTCATCTTTTCCCCTTCTACTATCGAGATGGATCCGGTTAAGGTTCAGGCCATCCAGGATTGGACTCAGCCGACATCTCTAAAAAGTCTGCAGAAATTCCTGGGCTTTGCTAATTTTTATCGTCGCTTCATCTGTAATTTTTCTAGCATTGCCAGACCATTGACCGATTTGACCAAGAAGGGTGCTGATTTGGTTAATTGGTCTTCTGCTGCCGTGGAAGCTTTTCAGGAGTTGAAGCGTCGTTTTTGCTGTGCCCCTGTGTTGTGTCAACCTGATGTTTCTCTTCCGTTCCAGGTCGAGGTTGATGCTTCTGAGATTGGTGCAGGGGCGGTTTTGTCACAGAGAGGTTCTGGTTGCTCAGTGTTCAAACCATGTGCTTTCTTTTCCAGGAAATTTTCTGCTGCTGAGCGTAATTATGATGTGGGCAACCGAGAGTTGCTGGCCATGAAGTGGGCATTCGAGGAGTGGCGTCATTGGCTTGAGGGTGCTAAGCATCGCGTGGTGGTATTGACTGATCATAAGAACCTTACTTATCTTGAGTCTGCCAAGCGCTTGAATCCTAGACAGGCCCGTTGGTCGTTGTTTTTTGCTCGTTTTGATTTTGTGATTTCATACCTTCCGGGCTCTAAAAATGTGAAGGCGGATGCTCTGTCTAGGAGTTTTGTGCCCGACTCTCCGGGGTTATCTGAGCCGGCGAGTATCCTCAAGGAAGGAGTCATTGTGTCTGCCATCTCCCCTGATTTGCGGAGAGTGTTGCAGAAATTTCAGGCTAATAAACCTGATCGTTGTCCGGCCGAGAAACTGTTCGTCCCTGATAGGTGGACTAGTAAAGTTATCTCTGAACTTCATTGTTCGGTGCTGGCCGGTCATCCAGGAATCTTTGGTACCAGGGAGTTGGTTGCTAGATCCTTCTGGTGGCCATCTCTGTCACGGGATGTGCGTGCTTTTGTGCAGTCCTGTGGAATTTGTGCTAGGGCTAAGCCCTGCTGTTCACGTGCCAGTGGGTTGCTTTTGCCCTTGCCGGTCCCGAAGAGGCCTTGGACACATATTTCGATGGATTTCATTTCTGACCTTCCCGTTTCTCAAAAAATGTCGGTCATTTGGGTGGTCTGTGATCGCTTTTCTAAAATGGTCCATCTGGTGCCCTTGGTTAAATTGCCTTCCTCCTCTGATTTGGTGCCTTTGTTCTTCCAGCATGTGGTTCGTTTACATGGCATTCCTGAGAATATTGTTTCTGACAGAGGTTCCCAGTTTGTCTCGAGGTTCTGGCGAGCCTTTTGTGGTAGGATGGGCATTGACCTATCTTTCTCCTCGGCCTTCCATCCTCAGACTAATGGCCAGACTGAACGAACCAATCAGACCTTGGAAACATATCTGAGATGTTTTGTTTCCGCTGACCAGGATGATTGGGTGTCATTTTTGCCGTTGGCTGAGTTCGCCCTTAATAATCGGGCCAGCTCGGCTACCTTGGTCTCTCCATTTTTCTGCAATTCTGGGTTCCATCCTCGTTTCTCTTCAGGACAGGTTGAGTCTTCGGACTGTCCTGGTGTGGATTCTGTGGTGGACAGGTTGCAGCAGATCTGGACTCAGGTAGTGGACAATTTGACCTTGTCCCAGGAGAAGGCTCAGCTTTTCGCTAATCGCAGACGCCGTGTGGGACCCCGACTTCGTGTTGGGGATCTGGTTTGGTTATCTTCTCGTCATATTCCTATGAAGGTTTCCTCTCCTAAATTTAAACCTCGTTTTATTGGTCCGTATAGGATTTCTGAGATTCTCAATCCGGTGTCTTTTCGTCTGACCCTCCCAGACTCCTTTTCCATACATAATGTATTCCATAGGTCGTTGTTGAGGAGATACGTGGCACCTATGGTTCCATCTGTGGAGCCTCCTGCCCCTGTTTTGGTGGAGGGGGAATTGGAGTATATTGTGGAGAAGATTTTGGATTCTCGTGTCTCTAGACGGAAACTCCAGTATCTGGTCAAATGGAAGGGTTATGCTCAGGAAGATAATTCCTGGGTTTTTGCCTCTGATGTCCATGCCCCAGATCTTGTTCGTGCCTTTCATGTGGCTCATCCTGGTCGGCCTGGGGGTTCTGGTGAGGGTTCGGTGACCCCTCCTCAAGGGGGGGGTACTGTTGTGAATTCTGTGGCTGAGTTCACTTCTGTGGTCACAAGTGGTATTGCAGTCTCTGGGCTTCCTCCCTCAGGTGTTTTGGTGAGCTCGTTGGCTGCCTTGCTATTTAGCTCCACCTGAGTCTGTCTTCCTTGCTCCTTGTCAATGTTCCAGTGTTGGATCTGAGCTACTGCATCTTTCCTTGGGCCTGCTGCTCTGCTAGATAAGTGCTTCTAGTTTGTTTTCTGTTTTTTCTGTCCAGCTTGCTATTAACTTTTGCTGGAAGCTCTGAGAAGCAAAGGGGTGCACCGCCGTGCTGTTAGTTCGGCACGGTGGGTCTTTTTGCCCCTTTGCGTGGTTTTCGTTTTAGGGTTTTTTGTAGACTGCATAGTTCTCTTTGCTATCCTCGCTCTGTCTAGAATATCGGGCCTCACTTTGCTGAATCTATTTCATTCCTACGTTTGTCTTTTCATCTTGCTAACAGTCATTATATGTGGGGGGCTGCCTATTCCTTTGGGGTATTTCTCTGAGGTAAGTCAGGCTTGTATTTCTATCTTCAGGCTAGTCAGCTCCTCAGGCAGTGCCGAGTTGCATAGGTAGTGATAGGCGCAATCCACTGCTGCTTATAGTTGTGTGAGGATAGATCAGGTACTGCAGTCTACAGAGATTCCACGTCTCAGAGCTCGTCCTATTGTTTTTGGTTATTGCCAGATCTCTGTATGTGCGCTGATTACTGCACGCTGTGTTGCCTGATTGCCGGCCATAACAGAAGTGGATGTGTAGTAGGATGTGCTTCAATCAGGCATAATTCACAAAAGGCCAGAACTAGAATGTTAAGAGAAAATGTTTAAAAACATGACATATGAACACATAAATACATAAAAAATGTAAATAAACCAAAACCCAACCCCCTCCGTATTAAAAAACGTGAATGATTTCGCTATAAAAAGGACCCAAAGCCGAAACTCGCATTTAGGCCTACCGGAGTAACCGTATTAAGTCGGTAAATCCAACGGTTTTCCACTTTGGCGAGAGCTTTGAATAAATCACCACCCCGTCGACCCAAAGAGACCTGATCAATTGCTTTAATTTTGAGCTTGCTTGCATTGCATTCATGATATAAATAGAAATGCCGGGGGAGAGTTTTAAGTGACTCCACATCCTTCGCGGTCTTTGCCCTTTCGATGTCACATACGTGTTCTCTTGTTCTCAACTTAAGTTCACGTGTCGTCATTCCAATATACACTTTGTTGCAAGGACATTGCGTGTGATAAATTACCCCCTTGGAGGCACAGGTAAGTTGGTGACGGATTTTAAAAACACGACCATCCTGAGGATTTTTAAAATTCTGTGCTTTTAATATGATTCTGGCAACGCTTGCAAAAGGTACATGGAAAGAAACCATGTATGGGTACACTCGCCCCTTTCATTTTATCATTTGGAGAATAATGACTTCGAACAAGTAAGTCACGAAGGTTATCAGATCTTTTGGCAGTAATGAATGGCTTATCTAAAAGGACATTTCTCAAAATGGGGTCAGACCGCAAAATTCCCCAATGTTTAGTGATTATTTGGGTAAAGTCATTCCATTGACAATTAAAAGGAGTGATTAATCTCACCTGTGCATCATCATGTTTCTTTGGTGTAGTTTGATAGAGAAGCTCATTACGGGGAGTTGAACAGGCTCTTTTGTACCCTCCACGAATCTGCCTGTGGCTATACCCCCGTTCTCTGAAACGATGGTACAAATCTTGAGCCTGGTTTTGAAATTTCTCTTGGCTAGAGCAAATCCGCTTGATCCGCAGATGCTGCCCAATAGGGATTCCATCAATAGTAGATTGCCGGTGAGATGAGTTTGCGTGTAATAGTGTGTTGGTTGCCGTAGGCTTCCGATAGACATTAGTCTCAATCAATCCTTGAGAGGAAACACAAACATCCAAATCCAAAAAATTAACTTGGCGGCCATGGGAGAAGGTAAGCTTAATATTAAGATTGTTTATATTGAGTTTTGACATAAACTCATTGAGTTGTTCAATTGTTCCTTCCCATATGAAAAAAACGTCATCAATATAGCGGATCCAGTGGTGCACCTTGTCAATGTGCTCCACTGGATCGCCAAGGAAGATGCCCCTCTCCCAGGCCCCCAAAAATAAATTAGCATAGGAAGGAGCACAGGCGGCCCCATAGCGGTCCCCTGAAGTTGGAGGTAGATCTGATCCGAAAATATAAAGCAATTGTGTGTTAAAACAAATTGAAGAAGCTGTAGGATGAAATCAGCCAAACCTCTATCCAAACCCCCAGCCTCAAGGAACCAAGAAACCACCCTGAGTCCATACTGATGTGTAATGGATGTGTATAGGCTCTCGATATCAACTGTTACAAGAATCATATTTTCATGTATGACAAGCCCATCAAAGCTGCGCCGAGCTGACGTGGTGTCCTGAATAAATGATGGAAGAGTATTAACCAAAGGCTTCAAGTAAAAATCAATCACTTTGCATGCTAGTTCACAAATCCCCTCATTCCCATAGACTATCGGTCTCCCTGGTGGGCTTGAGGGGTCTTTGTGAACTTTAGGAATGAGATAAAGAGTAGGCATCCTAGGTTTGATAAGAACAATTGCATCCATGAGTTTTTTGGGGATAATGCCAGCCTCAAAGGCCTGTGTCACAATTGTCTCCAAATCCTGCTTGAACTCAGTAAAGGTACTTTCACACTGAATGATATCGCTAGCGATCCGTGACGTTGCAGCGTCCTGGCTAGCGATATCGTTGTGTTTGACACGCAGCAGCGATCTGGATCCTGCTGTGCCATCGTTGGTCGGAGCAGAAAGTCCAGAACTTTATTTCGTCGCTGGACTCCCGCAGACATCGCTGAATCGGCGTGTGTGACGCCGATTCAGCGATGTCTTCACTGGTAACCAGGGTAAACATCGGGTTACTAAGTGCAGGGCCGCGCTTAGTAACCCGATGTTTACCCTGGTTACCAGCGTAAACGTAAAAAAAAAAAACACTACATACTTACATTCCGGTGTCTGTCCCCCGGCGCTGTGCTTCTCTGCACTGTGTAAGCACCGGCCGGAAAGCAGAGCACAGCGGTGACGTCATCGCTGTGCTTTCCAGCTGGCGCTCACAGTCAGTGCAGAGAAGCACAGCGCCGGGGGACAGACACCGGAATGTAAGTATGTAGTGTTTGTTTTTTTACGTTTACGCTGGTAACCAGGGTAAACATCGGGTCACTAAGCGCGGCCTTGCGCTTAGTAACCCGATGTTTACCCTGGTTACCAGGGGACTTCGCGTAGTTGGTCGCTGGAGAACTGTCTGTGTGACAGCTCTCCAGCGACCACACAGCGACGCTGCAGCAATCGGGATCGTTGTCTAGATCGCTGCAGCGTCGCTAAATGTGACGGTACCTTAAGAGGGTTGTAGTAGAGCTTCCTATAACATGCTTTATCAGTCAACAGTTTTTGGGCCTGTTTTTCATATTGGTGATTGGGCCAGATGACTACATTGCCCCCTTTATCTGCCTGTTTAATTGTTACTTCAGTCCATTTTTGTATCTCTTTTATTGTCTTATCAATTTGGGGATTCCTACTGTAGACTTTCTTGGAACACAATTGTTCAATGTCATTAGAAACCATTTTAACAAAGATATCAATCGTAGGACATGTACTTAGGGTGGGAAATTTTTTTGATTTGCAGTACAAACTTGGTCTCTGCAACCATTATAACACCTCTCTTGAAGCAAATCTCTAGTTGGCCTATGCTTCACTGCATCCCTGCAATTAATCATTGCATTACTGGAAGATACTAGACTGCTTTACTTCTCTGTTACATTGCAGCTTTTAACTCTTACCTGATAGAAGACATAAGACTGTGTTTAACTCCCCTTTACTCCTATGTTTAACCATTGCCCTGCTGGAAGTTCCCATTCCTGTGATTAACTGCATCCCTGACAGAAGATGCCAGTTTCTTATACTCCTATATGTGTCCACACACCTGACTGTGATTCTTTTTTGCTACCTGGCTATTTGTTCTGCTTGTTTGTCTGCCATTCTGCATACCCTGCTCTCTTGGTCCTCACTAATCTGTGTGTCATCCATGAAGAACCGTTCCATAATAGAATTGAAAAAAAAGACATTTATATTTATGGATGATTTTTTTTTCATTTTCTTTCTATTATAAACCATGTTTCTATTATTATATTCTAATACCTTAGTCTATTATTTGAAACTATGTATTTTACCATTACGAACAGCAGCAAGTAGAATGTGAATATTTGAAAAGAACTAAAATATTACACATTGATTTATGGCTAAGTAAAAGGTCTAGTTGAGCAGAGAGCAAACATTAGTGGTGTATGCAAATACAGGTACCTCGCATACCAATCAGCGGAGGGTGTAATTTAAATATAAATGAAGTCTATTTATGTCGAAGCTAAAACATTCATTAGACAATATGACAATGAACTAATATGTAAGAGATCCCCGAGGAGCTGCAATACCAACGGGCGACAAGCGCTAGGAACAAATTCTAATTGTGAGACGCTCGAATTTTAAATATATATAGGTGTTATTTTATAATATTTATTGCCACATGGAAAGCGGTGACAGTACTTGGCTCTTTTAATGTGTGCAAAGCTTTTCATTAATAGAATGAATGGGGAAGTGTGATGATTAAAGAATAGACAGGATGCAGTGATGGTAAAAAAAAAAAACTAAATTACTAGAATCAGTGTTAAAGGAGACTTGTCAGCCAAACGTATACTATATTGTATGCGCTTCATAATTCCAGTTTACTGTACAGTGTATACCAAGCAAAAAAGAAAAGGTGTTAAAAAATATATATTGGCTGGATATCAAATTAGCCCTTATGTATATTGGGTATAGCTGGTGGGACATGTATTCGGAGTACTTTTTGCCACTCTGCCTTTATCAGTGAAATTAGGAATTTAACTAACACTTAAGGTACCGTTACACTTAACGATTTACCAACGATCACGACCAGCGATACGACCTGGCCGTGATCGTTGGTAAGTCGTGTGGTCGCTGGAGAGCTGTCACCCAGACAGCTCTCCAGCGACCAACGATGCCGAAGTCCCCGAGTACCAAGGGTAAACATCGGGTTACTAAGCACAGAGCCGCGCTTAGTAACCCGATGTTTACCCTGGTTACCATTGTAAAAGTAAAAAAAAAAACACTACATACTTACATTCCTGCCGCGTCCCCCAGTGTCAGCTTCCCTGCACTGTGTAAGCGCCGGCCGGAAAGCAGAGCGGTGACGTCACCGCTGTGCTCTGCTTTACGGCCGGCCGGCGCTGACACTGGGGGACGCAGGGAAGCTGACGCTGAAGGACGTGACAGGAATGTAAGTATGTAGTGTTTTTTTTTTACTTTTACAATGGTAACCAGGGTAAACATCGGGTTACTAAGCGAAGCCCTGCGCTTAGGAACCCGATGTTTACTGTTGTGAATTCTGTTGTCGGGCTCCCTCCTGTGGTCATGAATGGTACTTCGGCTGGTTCTGTCCATGGACTTCCTCTGGGTGTTTCTGAGTTTCCTTCCACAAGTGACGAGGCTAAGTCGTTAGTGGGCTGCTCTATTTAACTCCACTTAGATCTTTGCTCCATGCCACCTGTCAATGTTCCAGTATTGGTCTAGTTCACTCCTGGATCGTTCTTGTGACCTGTCTTCCCATCAGAAGCTAAGTTCCTGTTTGTTTTTCTTTGGTTTGCTATTTTTCTGTCCAGCTTGCTATTTTTATTATTGTCTTGCTTGCTGGAAGCTCTGGGACGCAGAGGGAGCGCCTCCGCACCGTGAGTCGGTGCAGAGGGTCTTTTTGCACCCTCTGCGTGGTCTTTTTGTAGGTTTTTGTGCTGACCGCAAAGCAACCTTTCCTATCCTCAGTCTGTTCAGTAAGTCGGGCCTCGCTTTGCTAAATCTATTTCATCTCTGTGTTTGTATTTTCATCTTTACTCACAGTCATTATATGTGGGGGGCTGCCTTTTCCTTTGGGGAATTTCTCTGAGGCAAGGTAGGCTTTATTTTTCTATCTTCAGGGCTAGCTAGTTCCTTAGGCTGTGCCGAGTTGCATAGGGAGCGTTAGGCGCAATCCACGGCTATTTCTAGTGTGTGTTATAGGATTAGGGATGGCGGTCAGCAGAGTTCCCACGTCCCAGAGCTCTTCCTTAATTATCAGTGACTATCAGGTCATTCTGTGTGCTCTTAACCACCAGGTCCATTATAGTCCTGACCACCAGGTCTTAACAGTACAGGTGGCCCAAAGTACTACTGCATCTCAATAAAGGGATAAGAGATGTTCTGAGACCATTTTTTTTTCTTTGCAGTGTGTTTTGTCTCTCTTTTCCCCTTTACCTCTGGGTGGTTCAGGACACAGGTGTAAACATGGACATTCAAGGTCTGTCCTCTTGGATGGATAATCTCACTACAAGGGTACAAAACATTCAAGATTTTGTGGTTCAGAATCCGATGTCAGAGCCTAGGATTCCTATTCCTGATTTGTTTTTTGGAGATAGATCTAAGTTCTTGAATTTCAAAAATAATTGTAAATTGTTTCTTGCCTTGAAACCTCGCTCCTCAGGTGACCCTGTTCAACAAGTAAAGATCATTATTTCTTTGTTACGTGGTGACCCACCAGGGATTCAAGCTTCAGGAGGCTAATTTGCATATTCCAGGTGCCTTCTGGGAGAAGCGAAGTCTCCCTAAGCTAGAAGATCGTTGGGTACAGCCGGGACCAGCTGCTTCGAAAGCATCACCAAACCAGGGATTCAAGCTTCAGGGGGCTAATTTGCATATTCCAGGTGCCTTCTGGGAGAAGCGAAGTCTCCCTAAGCTAGAAGATCGTTGGGTACAGCCGGGACCAGCTGCTTTGAAAGCATCACCAAACCAGGGATTCAAGCTTCAGGGGGCTAATTTGCATATTCCAGGTGCCTTCTGGGAGAAGCGAAGTCTCCCTAAGCTAGAAGATCGTTGGGTACAGCCGGGACCAGCTGCTTCGAAAGCATCACCAAACCAGGGATTCAAGCTTCAGGGGGCTAATTTGCATATTCCAGGTGCCTTCTGGGAGAAGCGAAGTCTCCCTAAGCTAGAAGATCGTTGGGTACAGCCGGGACCAGCTGCTTCGAAAGCATCACCAAACCAGGGATTCAAGCTTCAGGGGGCTAATTTGCATATTCCAGGTGCCTTCTGGGAGAAGCGAAGTCTCCCTAAGCTAGAAGATCGTTGGGTACAGCCGGGAACAGCTGCTTCGAAAGCATCACCAAACCAGGGATTCAAGCTTCAGGGGGCTAATTTGCATATTCCAGGTGCCTTCTGGGAGAAGCGAAGTCTCCCTAAGCTAGAAGATCGTTGGGTACAGCCGGGACCAGCTGCTTCGAAAGCATCACCAAACCAGGGATTCAAGCTTCAGGGGGTTAATTTGCATATTCCAGGTGCCTTCTGGGAGAAGCGAAGTCTCCCTAAGCTAGAAGATCGTTGGGTACAGCCGGGACCAGCTGCTTCGAAAGCATCACCAAACCAGGGATTCAAGCTTCAGGGGGCTAATTTGCATATTCCAGGTGCCTTCTGGGAGAAGCGAAGTCTCCCTAAGCTAGAAGATCGTTGGGTACAGCCGGGACCAGCTGCTTCGAAAGCATCACCAAACCAGGGATTCAAGCTTCAGGGGGCTAATTTGCATATTCCAGGTGCCTTCTGGGAGAAGCGAAGTCTCCCTAAGCTAGAAGATCGTTGGGTACAGCCGGGACCAGCTGCTTCTAAAGCATCACCAAACCAGGGATTCAAGCTTCAGGGGGCTAATTTGCATATTCCAGGTGCCTTCTGGGAGAAGCGAAGTCTCCCTAAGCTAGAAGATCGTTGGGTACAGCCGGGACCAGCTGCTTCGAAAGCATCACCAAACCAGGGATTCAAGCTTCAGGGGGCTAATTTGCATATTCCAGGTGCCTTCTGGGAGAAGCGAAGTCTCCCTAAGCTAGAAGATCGTTGGGTACAGCCGGGACCAGCTGCTTCGAAAGCATCACCAAACCAGGGATTCAAGCTTCAGGGGGCTAATTTGCATATTCCAGGTGCCTTCTGGGAGAAGCGAAGTCTCCCTAAGCTAGAAGATCGTTGGGTACAGCCGGGACCAGCTGCTTCGAAAGCATCACCAAACCAGGGATTCAAGCTTCAGGGGGCTAATTTGCATATTCCAGGTGCCTTCTGGGAGAAGCGAAGTCTCCCTAAGCTAGAAGATCGTTGGGTACAGCCGGGACCAGCTGCTTCGAAAGCATCACCAAACCAGGGATTCAAGCTTCAGGGGGCTAATTTGCATATTCCAGGTGCCTTCTGGGAGAAGCGAAGTCTCCCTAAGCTAGAAGATCGTTGGGTACAGCCGGGACCAGCTGCTTCGAAAGCATCACCAAACCAGGGATTCAAGCTTCAGGGGGCTAATTTGCATATTCCAGGTGCCTTCTGGGAGAAGCGAAGTCTCCCTAAGCTAGAAGATCGTTGGGTACAGCCGGGACCAGCTGCTTCGAAAGCATCACCAAACGAGGGATTCAAGCTTCAGGAGGCTAATTTGCATATTCCAGGTGCCTTCTGGGAGAAGCGAAGTCTCCCTAAGCTAGAAGATCGTTGGGTACAGCCGGGACCAGCTGCTTCGAAAGCATCACCAAACGAGGGATTCAAGCTTCAGGAGGCTAATTTGCATATTCCAGGTGCCTTCTGGGAGAAGCGAAGTCTCCCTAAGCTAGAAGATCGTTGGGTACAGCCGGGACCAGCTGCTTCGAAAGCATCACCAAACGAGGGATTCAAGCTTCAGGAGGCTAATTTGCATATTCCAGGTGCCTTCTGGGAGAAGCGAAGTCTCCCTAAGCTAGAAGATCGTTGGGTACAGCCGGGACCAGCTGCTTCGAAAACATCACCAAACGAGGGATTCAAGCTTCAGGGGGCTAATTTGCATATTCCAGGTGCCTTCTGGGAGAAGCGAAGTCTCCCTAAGCTAGAAGATCGTTGGGTACAGCCGGGACCAGCTGCTTCGAAAGCATCACCAAACGAGGGATTCAAGCTTCAGGGGGCTAATTTGCATATTCCAGGTGCCTTCTGGGAGAAGCGAAGTCTCCCTAAGCTAGAAGATCGTTGGGTACAGCCGGGAACAGCTGCTTCGAAAGCATCACCAAACCAGGGATTCAAGCTTCAGGGGGCTAATTTGCATATTCCAGGTGCCTTCTGGGAGAAGCGAAGTCTCCCTAAGCTAGAAGATCGTTGGGTACAGCCGGGACCAGCTGCTTCGAAAGCATCACCAAACCAGGGATTCAAGCTTCAGGGGGTTAATTTGCATATTCCAGGTGCCTTCTGGGAGAAGCGAAGTCTCCCTAAGCTAGAAGATCGTTGGGTACAGCCGGGACCAGCTGCTTCGAAAGCATCACCAAACCAGGGATTCAAGCTTCAGGGGGCTAATTTGCATATTCCAGGTGCCTTCTGGGAGAAGCGAAGTCTCCCTAAGCTAGAAGATCGTTGGGTACAGCCGGGACCAGCTGCTTCGAAAGCATCACCAAACCAGGGATTCAAGCTTCAGGGGGCTAATTTGCATATTCCAGGTGCCTTCTGGGAGAAGCGAAGTCTCCCTAAGCTAGAAGATCGTTGGGTACAGCCGGGACCAGCTGCTTCGAAAGCATCACCAAACCAGGGATTCAAGCTTCAGGGGGCTAATTTGCATATTCCAGGTGCCTTCTGGGAGAAGCGAAGTCTCCCTAAGCTAGAAGATCGTTGGGTACAGCCGGGACCAGCTGCTTCGAAAGCATCACCAAACCAGGGATTCAAGCTTCAGGGGGCTAATTTGCATATTCCAGGTGCCTTCTGGGAGAAGCGAAGTCTCCCTAAGCTAGAAGATCGTTGGGTACAGCCGGGACCAGCTGCTTCGAAAGCATCACCAAACCAGGGATTCAAGCTTCAGGGGGCTAATTTGCATATTCCAGGTGCCTTCTGGGAGAAGCGAAGTCTCCCTAAGCTAGAAGATCGTTGGGTACAGCCGGGACCAGCTGCTTCGAAAGCATCACCAAACCAGGGATTCAAGCTTCAGGGGGCTAATTTGCATATTCCAGGTGCCTTCTGGGAGAAGCGAAGTCTCCCTAAGCTAGAAGATCGTTGGGTACAGCCGGGACCAGCTGCTTCGAAAGCATCACCAAACCAGGGATTCAAGCTTCAGGGGGCTAATTTGCATATTCCAGGTGCCTTCTGGGAGAAGCGAAGTCTCCCTAAGCTAGAAGATCGTTGGGTACAGCCGGGACCAGCTGCTTCGAAAGCATCACCAAACCAGGGATTCAAGCTTCAGGGGGCTAATTTGCATATTCCAGGTGCCTTCTGGGAGAAGCGAAGTCTCCCTAAGCTAGAAGATCGTTGGGTACAGCCGGGACCAGCTGCTTCGAAAGCATCACCAAACGAGGGATTCAAGCTTCAGGAGGCTAATTTGCATATTCCAGGTGCCTTCTGGGAGAAGCGAAGTCTCCCTAAGCTAGAAGATCGTTGGGTACAGCCGGGACCAGCTGCTTCGAAAGCATCACCAAACGAGGGATTCAAGCTTCAGGAGGCTAATTTGCATATTCCAGGTGCCTTCTGGGAGAAGCGAAGTCTCCCTAAGCTAGAAGATCGTTGGGTACAGCCGGGACCAGCTGCTTCGAAAGCATCACCAAACGAGGGATTCAAGCTTCAGGAGGCTAATTTGCATATTCCAGGTGCCTTCTGGGAGAAGCGAAGTCTCCCTAAGCTAGAAGATCGTTGGGTACAGCCGGGACCAGCTGCTTCGAAAGCATCACCAAACCAGGGATTCAAGCTTCAGGAGGCTAATTTGCATATTCCAGGTGCCTTCTGGGAGAAGCGAAGTCTCCCTAAGCTAGAAGATCGTTGGGTACAGCCGGGACCAGCTGCTTCGAAAGCATCACCAAACGAGGGATTCAAGCTTCAGGAGGCTAATTTGCATATTCCAGGTGCCTTCTGGGAGAAGCGAAGTCTCCCTAAGCTAGAAGATCGTTGGGTACAGCCGGGACCAGCTGCTTCGAAAGCATCACCAAACGAGGGATTCAAGCTTCAGGAGGCTAATTTGCATATTCCAGGTGCCTTCTGGGAGAAGCGAAGTCTCCCTAAGCTAGAAGATCGTTGGGTACAGCCGGGACCAGCTGCTTCGAAAGCATCACCAAACGAGGGATTCAAGCTTCAGGAGGCTAATTTGCATATTCCAGGTGCCTTCTGGGAGAAGCGAAGTCTCCCTAAGCTAGAAGATCGTTGGGTACAGCCGGGACCAGCTGCTTCGAAAGCATCACCAAACCAGGGATTCAAGCTTCAGGAGGCTAGTTTGCATATTCCAGGTGCCTTCTGGGAGAAGCGAAGTCTCCCTAAGCTAGAAGATCGTTGGGTACAGCCGGGACCAGCTGCTTCGAAAGCATCACCAAACCAGGGATTCAAGCTTCAGGAGGCTAATTTGCATATTCCAGGTGCCTTCTGGGAGAAGCGAAGTCTCCCTAAGCTAGAAGATCGTTGGGTACAGCCGGGACCAGCTGCTTCGAAAGCATCACCAAACCAGGGATTCAAGCTTCAGGAGGCTAATTTGCATATTCCAGGTGCCTTCTGGGAGAAGCGAAGTCTCCCTAAGCTAGAAGATCGTTGGGTACAGCCGGGACCAGCTGCTTCGAAAGCATCACCAAACCAGGGATTCAAGCTTCAGGAGGCTAATTTGCATATTCCAGGTGCCTTCTGGGAGAAGCGAAGTCTCCCTAAGCTAGAAGATCGTTGGGTACAGCCGGGACCAGCTGCTTCGAAAGCATCACCAAACCAGGGATTCAAGCTTCAGGAGGCTAATTTGCATATTCCAGGTGCCTTCTGGGAGAAGCGAAGTCTCCCTAAGCTAGAAGATCGTTGGGTACAGCCGGGACCAGCTGCTTCGAAAGCATCACCAAACCAGGGATTCAAGCTTCAGGAGGCTAATTTGCATATTCCAGGTGCCTTCTGGGAGAAGCGAAGTCTCCCTAAGCTAGAAGATCGTTGGGTACAGCCGGGACCAGCTGCTTCGAAAGCATCACCAAACCAGGGATTCAAGCTTCAGGAGGCTAATTTGCATATTCCAGGTGCCTTCTGGGAGAAGCGAAGTCTCCCTAAGCTAGAAGATCGTTGGGTACAGCCGGGACCAGCTGCTTCGAAAGCATCACCAAACCAGGGATTCAAGCTTCAGGAGGCTAATTTGCATATTCCAGGTGCCTTCTGGGAGAAGCGAAGTCTCCCTAAGCTAGAAGATCGTTGGGTACAGCCGGGACCAGCTGCTTCGAAAGCATCACCAAACCAGGGATTCAAGCTTCAGGAGGCTAATTTGCATATTCCAGGTGCCTTCTGGGAGAAGCGAAGTCTCCCTAAGCTAGAAGATCGTTGGGTACAGCCGGGACCAGCTGCTTCGAAAGCATCACCAAACCAGGGATTCAAGCTTCAGGAGGCTAATTTGCATATTCCAGGTGCCTTCTGGGAGAAGCGAAGTCTCCCTAAGCTAGAAGATCGTTGGGTACAGCCGGGACCAGCTGCTTCGAAAGCATCACCAAACCAGGGATTCAAGCTTCAGGAGGCTAATTTGCATATTCCAGGTGCCTTCTGGGAGAAGCGAAGTCTCCCTAAGCTAGAAGATCGTTGGGTACAGCCGGGACCAGCTGCTTCGAAAGCATCACCAAACCAGGGATTCAAGCTTCAGGAGGCTAGTTTGCATATTCCAGGTGCCTTCTGGGAGAAGCGAAGTCTCCCTAAGCTAGAAGATCGTTGGGTACAGCCGGGACCAGCTGCTTCGAAAGCATCACCAAACCAGGGATTCAAGCTTCAGGAGGCTAGTTTGCATATTCCAGGTGCCTTCTGGGAGAAGCGAAGTCTCCCTAAGCTAGAAGATCGTTGGGTACAGCCGGGACCAGCTGCTTCGAAAGCATCACCAAACCAGGGATTCAAGCTTCAGGAGGCTAGTTTGCATATTCCAGGTGCCTTCTGGGAGAAGCGAAGTCTCCCTAAGCTAGAAGATCGTTGGGTACAGCCGGGACCAGCTGCTTCGAAAGCATCACCAAACCAGGGATTCAAGCTTCAGGAGGCTAGTTTGCATATTCCAGGTGCCTTCTGGGAGAAGCGAAGTCTCCCTAAGCTAGAAGATCGTTGGGTACAGCCGGGACCAGCTGCTTCGAAAGCATCACCAAACCAGGGATTCAAGCTTCAGGAGGCTAGTTTGCATATTCCAGGTGCCTTCTGGGAGAAGCGAAGTCTCCCTAAGCTAGAAGATCGTTGGGTACAGCCGGGACCAGCTGCTTCGAAAGCATCACCAAACCAGGGATTCAAGCTTCAGGAGGCTAATTTGCATATTCCAGGTGCCTTCTGGGAGAAGCGAAGTCTCCCTAAGCTAGAAGATCGTTGGGTACAGCCGGGACCAGCTGCTTCGAAAGCATCACCAAACCAGGGATTCAAGCTTCAGGAGGCTAATTTGCATATTCCAGGTTCCTTCTGGGAGAAGCGAAGTCTCCCTAAGCTAGAAGATCGTTGGGTACAGCCGGGACCAGCTGCTTCGAAAGCATCACCAAACCAGGGATTCAAGCTTCAGGAGGCTAATTTGCATATTCCAGGTGCCTTCTGGGAGAAGCGAAGTCTCCCTAAGCTAGAAGATCGTTGGGTACAGCCGGGACCAGCTGCTTCGAAAGCATCACCAAACCAGGGATTCAAGCTTCAGGAGGCTAATTTGCATATTCCAGGTGCCTTCTGGGAGAAGCGAAGTCTCCCTAAGCTAGAAGATCGTTGGGTACAGCCGGGACCAGCTGCTTCGAAAGCATCACCAAACCAGGGATTCAAGCTTCAGGAGGCTAATTTGCATATTCCAGGTGCCTTCTGGGAGAAGCGAAGTCTCCCTAAGCTAGAAGATCGTTGGGTACAGCCGGGACCAGCTGCTTCGAAAGCATCACCAAACCAGGGATTCAAGCTTCAGGGGGCTAATTTGCATATTCCAGGTGCCTTCTGGGAGAAGCGAAGTCTCCCTAAGCTAGAAGATCGTTGGGTACAGCCGGAACCAGCTGCTTCGAAAGCATCACCAAACCAGGGATTCAAGCTTCAGGGGGCTAATTTGCATATTCCAGGTGCCTTCTGGGAGAAGCGAAGTCTCCCTAAGCTAGAAGATCGTTGGGTACAGCCGGGACCAGCTGCTTCGAAAGCATCACCAAACCAGGGATTCAAGCTTCAGGGGGCTAATTTGCATATTCCAGGTGCCTTCTGGGAGAAGCGAAGTCTCCCTAAGCTAGAAGATCGTTGGGTACAGCCGGGACCAGCTGCTTCGAAAGCATCACCAAACCAGGGATTCAAGCTTCAGGGGGCTAATTTGCATATTCCAGGTGCCTTCTGGGAGAAGCGAAGTCTCCCTAAGCTAGAAGATCGTTGGGTACAGCCGGGACCAGCTGCTTCGAAAGCATCACCAAACCAGGGATTCAAGCTTCAGGGGGCTAATTTGCATATTCCAGGTGCCTTCTGGGAGAAGCGAAGTCTCCCTAAGCTAGAAGATCGTTGGGTACAGCCGGGACCAGCTGCTTCGAAAGCATCACCAAACCAGGGATTCAAGCTTCAGGAGGCTAATTTGCATATTCCAGGTGCCTTCTGGGAGAAGCGAAGTCTCCCTAAGCTAGAAGATCGTTGGGTACAGCCGGGACCAGCTGCTTCGAAAGCATCACCAAACCAGGGATTCAAGCTTCAGGAGGCTAATTTGCATATTCCAGGTGCCTTCTGGGAGAAGCGAAGTCTCCCTAAGCTAGAAGATCGTTGGGTACAGCCGGGACCAGCTGCTTCGAAAGCATCACCAAACCAGGGATTCAAGCTTCAGGAGGCTAATTTGCATATTCCAGGTGCCTTCTGGGAGAAGCGAAGTCTCCCTAAGCTAGAAGATCGTTGGGTACAGCCGGGACCAGCTGCTTCGAAAGCATCACCAAACCAGGGATTCAAGCTTCAGGAGGCTAATTTGCATATTCCAGGTGCCTTCTGGGAGAAGCGAAGTCTCCCTAAGCTAGAAGATCGTTGGGTACAGCCGGGACCAGCTGCTTCGAAAGCATCACCAAACCAGGGATTCAAGCTTCAGGAGGCTAATTTGCATATTCCAGGTGCCTTCTGGGAGAAGCGAAGTCTCCCTAAGCTAGAAGATCGTTGGGTACAGCCGGGACCAGCTGCTTCGAAAGCATCACCAAACCAGGGATTCAAGCTTCAGGAGGCTAATTTGCATATTCCAGGTGCCTTCTGGGAGAAGCGAAGTCTCCCTAAGCTAGAAGATCGTTGGGTACAGCCGGGACCAGCTGCTTCGAAAGCATCACCAAACCAGGGATTCAAGCTTCAGGAGGCTAATTTGCATATTCCAGGTGCCTTCTGGGAGAAGCGAAGTCTCCCTAAGCTAGAAGATCGTTGGGTACAGCCGGGACCAGCTGCTTCGAAAGCATCACCAAACCAGGGATTCAAGCTTCAGGAGGCTAATTTGCATATTCCAGGTGCCTTCTGGGAGAAGCGAAGTCTCCCTAAGCTAGAAGATCGTTGGGTACAGCCGGGACCAGCTGCTTCGAAAGCATCACCAAACCAGGGATTCAAGCTTCAGGAGGCTAATTTGCATATTCCAGGTGCCTTCTGGGAGAAGCGAAGTCTCCCTAAGCTAGAAGATCGTTGGGTACAGCCGGGACCAGCTGCTTCGAAAGCATCACCAAACCAGGGATTCAAGCTTCAGGAGGCTAATTTGCATATTCCAGGTGCCTTCTGGGAGAAGCGAAGTCTCCCTAAGCTAGAAGATCGTTGGGTACAGCCGGGACCAGCTGCTTCGAAAGCATCACCAAACCAGGGATTCAAGCTTCAGGAGGCTAATTTGCATATTCCAGGTGCCTTCTGGGAGAAGCGAAGTCTCCCTAAGCTAGAAGATCGTTGGGTACAGCCGGGACCAGCTGCTTCGAAAGCATCACCAAACCAGGGATTCAAGCTTCAGGAGGCTAATTTGCATATTCCAGGTGCCTTCTGGGAGAAGCGAAGTCTCCCTAAGCTAGAAGATCGTTGGGTACAGCCGGGACCAGCTGCTTCGAAAGCATCACCAAACCAGGGATTCAAGCTTCAGGAGGCTAATTTGCATATTCCAGGTGCCTTCTGGAAGAAGCGAAGTCTCCCTAAGCTAGAAGATCGTTGGGTACAGCCGGGACCAGCTGCTTCGAAAGCATCACCAAACCAGGGATTCAAGCTTCAGGGGGCTAATTTGCATATTCCAGGGGCCTTCTGGGAGAAGCGAAGTCTCCCTAAGCTAGAAGATCGTTGGGTACAGCCGGGACCAGCTGCTTCGAAAGCATCACCAAACCAGGGATTCAAGCTTCAGGGGGCTAATTTGCATATTCCAGGTGCCTTCTGGGAGAAGCGAAGTCTCCCTAAGCTAGAAGATCGTTGGGTACAGCCGGGACCAGCTGCTTCGAAAGCATCACCAAACCAGGGATTCAAGCTTCAGGGGGCTAATTTGCATATTCCAGGTGCCTTCTGGGAGAAGCGAAGTCTCCCTAAGCTAGAAGATCGTTGGGTACAGCCGGGACCAGCTGCTTCGAAAGCATCACCAAACCAGGGATTCAAGCTTCAGGAGGCTAATTTGCATATTCCAGGTGCCTTCTGGGAGAAGCGAAGTCTCCCTAAGCTAGAAGATCGTTGGGTACAGCCGGGACCAGCTGCTTCGAAAGCATCACCAAACCAGGGATTCAAGCTTCAGGAGGCTAATTTGCATATTCCAGGTGCCTTCTGGGAGAAGCGAAGTCTCCCTAAGCTAGAAGATCGTTGGGTACAGCCGGGACCAGCTGCTTCGAAAGCATCACCAAACCAGGGATTCAAGCTTCAGGAGGCTAATTTGCATATTCCAGGTGCCTTCTAAGACGATGGTGCAGACAACAAGGATTCGGATTCCTGGACCACGGTGTGAATTACTTGTACGATGGACTCCTCGCCAGAGACGGACTACACCTCAACAAACCTGGGAAACACACATTCGCCAGAAGACTCGCTACACTCATCAGGAGGGCGTTAAACTAGAAGAAGAGGGGACGGGAAGAAAAACATTAGACTGGAACAAAGAAGATCCAGGAAAACATACTCAGAAGGGAGGTAAGGACATTTCTAAAACAATCCACAGCGAGGAGATTGGAACAAAACAAAATCCTCTAAACTGCATGCTCGCAAACGCCAGAAGCCTGACAAACAAGATGGAAGAGCTAGAAGCAGAAATATCTACAGGTAACTTTGACATAGTGGGAATAACCGAAACATGGTTAGATGAAAGCTATGACTGGGCAGTTAACTTACAGGGTTACAGTCTGTTTAGAAAGGATCGTAAAAATCGGAGAGGAGGAGGGGTTTGTCTCTATGTAAAGTCTTGTCTAAAGTCCACTTTAAGGGAGGATATTAGCGAAGGAAATGAGGATGTCGAGTCCATATGGGTCGAAATTCATGGAGGGAAAAATGGTAACAAAATTCTCATTGGGGTCTGTTACAAACCCCCAAATATAACAGAAAGCATGGAAAGTCTACTTCTAAAGCAGATAGATGAAGCTGCAACCCATAATGAGGTCCTGGTTATGGGGGACTTTAACTACCCGGATATTAACTGGGAAACAGAAACCTGTGAAACCCATAAAGGTAACAGGTTTCTGCTAATAACCAAGAAAAATTATCTTTCACAATTGGTGCAGAATCCAACCAGAGGAGCAGCACTTTTAGACCTAATACTATCTAATAGACCTGACAGAATAACAAATCTGCAGGTGGTCGGGCATCTAGGAAATAGCGACCACAATATTGTACAGTTTCACCTGTCTTTCACTAGGGGGACTTGTCAGGGAGTCACAAAAACACTGAACTTTAGGAAGGCAAAGTTTGACCAGCTTAGAGATGCCCTTAATCTGATAGACTGGGACAATATCCTCAGAAATAAGAATACAGATAATAAATGGGAAATGTTTAAGAACATCCTAAATAGGCAGTGTAAGCGGTTTATAACTTGTGGGAATAAAAGGACTAGAAATAGGAAAAACCCAATGTGGCTAAACAAAGAAGTAAGACAGGCAATTAACAGTAAAAAGAAAGCATTTGCACTACTAAAGCAGGATGGCACCATTGAAGCTCTAAAAAACTATAGGGAGAAAAATACTTTATCTAAAAAACTAATTAAAGCTGCCAAAAAGGAAACAGAGAAGCACATTGCTAAGGAGAGTAAAACTAATCCCAAACTGTTCTTCAACTATATCAATAGTAAAAGAATAAAAACTGAAAATGTAGGCCCCTTAAAAAATAGTGAGGAAAGAATGGTTGTAGATGACGAGGAAAAAGCTAACATATTAAACACCTTCTTCTCCACGGTATTCACGGTGGAAAATGAAATGCTAGGTGAAATCCCAAGAAACAATGAAAACCCTATATTAAGGGTCACCAATCTAACCCAAGAAGAGGTGCGAAACCGGCTAAATAAGATTAAAATAGATAAATCTCCGGGTCCGGATGGCATACACCCACGAGTACTAAGAGAACTAAGTAATGTAATAGATAAACCATTATTTCTTATTTTTAGGGACTCTATAGCGACAGGGTCTGTTCCGCAGGATTGGCGCATAGCAAATGTGGTGCCAATATTCAAAAAGGGCTCTAAAAGGGAACCTGGAAATTATAGGCCAGTAAGTCTAACCTCTATTGTTGGTAAAATATTTGAAGGGTTTCTGAGGGATGTTATTCTGGATTATCTCAATGAGAATAACTGTTTAACTCCATATCAGCATGGGTTTATGAGAAATCGCTCCTGTCAAACCAATCTAATCAGTTTTTATGAAGAGGTAAGCTATAGGCTGGACCACGGTGAGTCATTGGACGTGGTATATCTCGATTTTTCCAAAGCGTTTGATACCGTGCCGCACAAGAGGTTGGTACACAAAATGAGAATGCTTGGTCTGGGGGAAAATGTGTGTAAATGGGTTAGTAACTGGCTTAGTGATAGAAAGCAGAGGGTGGTTATAAATGGTATAGTCTCTAACTGGGTCGCTGTGACCAGTGGGGTACCGCAGGGGTCGGTATTGGGACCTGTTCTCTTCAACATATTCATTAATGATCTGGTAGAAGGTTTACACAGTAAAATATCGATATTTGCAGATGATACAAAACTATGTAAAGCAGTTAATACAAGAGAAGATAGTATTCTGCTACAGATGGATCTGGATAAGTTGGAAACTTGGGCTGAAAGGTGGCAGATGAGGTTTAACAATGATAAATGTAAGGTTATACACATGGGAAGAAGGAATCAATGTCACCATTACACACTGAATGGGAAACCACTGGGTAAATCTGACAGGGAGAAGGACTTGGGGATCCTAGTTAATGATAAACTTACCTGGAGCAGCCAGTGCCAGGCAGCAGCTGCCAAGCAAACAGGATCATGGGGTGCATTAAAAGAGGTCTGGATACACATGATGAGAGCATTATACTGCCTCTGTACAAATCCCTAGTTAGACCGCACATGGAGTACTGTGTCCAGTTTTGGGCACCGGTGCTCAGGAAGGATATAATGGAACTAGAGAGAGTACAAAGGAGGGTAACAAAATTAATAAAGGGGATGGGAGAACTACAATACCCAGATAGATTGGCGAAATTAGGATTATTTAGTCTAGAAAAAAGACGACTGAGGGGCGATCTAATAACCATGTATAAGTATATAAGGGGACAATACAAATATCTCGCTGAGGATCTGTTTATACCAAGGAAGGTGACGGGCACAAGGGGGCATTCTTTGCGTCTGGAGGAGAGAAGGTTTTTCCACCAACATAGAAGAGGATTCTTTACTGTTAGGGCAGTGAGAATCTGGAATTGCTTGCCTGAGGAGGTGGTGATGGCGAACTCAGTCGAGGGGTTCAAGAGAGGCCTGGATGTCTTCCTGGAGCAGAACAATATTGTATCATACAATTATTAGGTTCTGTAGAAGGACGTAGATCTGGGGATTTATTATGATGGAATATAGGCTGAACTGGATGGACAAATGTCTTTTTTTGGCCTTACTAACTATGTTACTATGTTACTATGTTCTGGGAGAAGCGAAGTCTCCCTAAGCTAGAAGATCGTTGGGTACAGCCGGGACCAGCTGCTTCGAAAGCATCACCAAACCAGGGATTCAAGCTTCAGGAGGCTAATTTGCATATTCCAGGTGCCTTCTGGGAGAAGCGAAGTCTCCCTAAGCTAGAAGATCGTTGGGTACAGCCGGGACCAGCTGCTTCGAAAGCATCACCAAACCAGGGATTCAAGCTTCAGGAGGCTAATTTGCATATTCCAGGTGCCTTCTGGGAGAAGCGAAGTCTCCCTAAGCTAGAAGATCGTTGGGTACAGCCGGGACCAGCTGCTTCGAAAGCATCACCAAACCAGGGATTCAAGCTTCAGGAGGCTAATTTGCATATTCCAGGTGCCTTCTGGGAGAAGCGAAGTCTCCCTAAGCTAGAAGATCGTTGGGTACAGCCGGGACCAGCTGCTTCGAAAGCATCACCAAACCAGGGATTCAAGCTTCAGGGGGCTAATTTGCATATTCCAGGTGCCTTCTGGGAGAAGCGAAGTCTCCCTAAGCTAGAAGATCGTTGGGTACAGCCGGGACCAGCTGCTTCGAAAGCATCACCAAACCAGGGATTCAAGCTTCAGGAGGCTAATTTGCATATTCCAGGTGCCTTCTGGGAGAAGCGAAGTCTCCCTAAGCTAGAAGATCGTTGGGTACAGCCGGGACCAGCTGCTTCGAAAGCATCACCAAACCAGGGATTCAAGCTTCAGGAGGCTAATTTGCATATTCCAGGTGCCTTCTGGGAGAAGCGAAGTCTCCCTAAGCTAGAAGATCGTTGGGTACAGCCGGGACCAGCTGCTTCGAAAGCATCACCAAACCAGGGATTCAAGCTTCAGGGGGCTAATTTGCATATTCCAGGTGCCTTCTGGGAGAAGCGAAGTCTCCCTAAGCTAGAAGATCGTTGGGTACAGCCGGGACCAGCTGCTTCGAAAGCATCACCAAACCAGGGATTCAAGCTTCAGGAGGCTAATTTGCATATTCCAGGTGCCTTCTGGGAGAAGCGAAGTCTCCCTAAGCTAGAAGATCGTTGGGTACAGCCGGGACCAGCTGCTTCGAAAGCATCACCAAACCAGGGATTCAAGCTTCAGGAGGCTAATTTGCATATTCCAGGTGCCTTCTGGGAGAAGCGAAGTCTCCCTAAGCTAGAAGATCGTTGGGTACAGCCGGGACCAGCTGCTTCGAAAGCATCACCAAACCAGGGATTCAAGCTTCAGGAGGCTAATTTGCATATTCCAGGTGCCTTCTGGGAGAAGCGAAGTCTCCCTAAGCTAGAAGATCGTTGGGTACAGCCGGGACCAGCTGCTTCGAAAGCATCACCAAACCAGGGATTCAAGCTTCAGGAGGCTAATTTGCATATTCCAGGTGCCTTCTGGGAGAAGCGAAGTCTCCCTAAGCTAGAAGATCGTTGGGTACAGCCGGGACCAGCTGCTTCGAAAGCATCACCAAACCAGGGATTCAAGCTTCAGGAGGCTAATTTGCATATTCCAGGTGCCTTCTGGGAGAAGCGAAGTCTCCCTAAGCTAGAAGATCGTTGGGTACAGCCGGGACCAGCTGCTTCGAAAGCATCACCAAACCAGGGATTCAAGCTTCAGGAGGCTAATTTGCATATTCCAGGTGCCTTCTGGGAGAAGCGAAGTCTCCCTAAGCTAGAAGATCGTTGGGTACAGCCGGGACCAGCTGCTTCGAAAGCATCACCAAACCAGGGATTCAAGCTTCAGGAGGCTAATTTGCATATTCCAGGTGCCTTCTGGGAGAAGCGAAGTCTCCCTAAGCTAGAAGATCGTTGGGTACAGCCGGGACCAGCTGCTTCGAAAGCATCACCAAACCAGGGATTCAAGCTTCAGGAGGCTAATTTGCATATTCCAGGTGCCTTCTGGGAGAAGCGAAGTCTCCCTAAGCTAGAAGATCGTTGGGTACAGCCGGGACCAGCTGCTTCGAAAGCATCACCAAACCAGGGATTCAAGCTTCAGGAGGCTAATTTGCATATTCCAGGTGCCTTCTGGGAGAAGCGAAGTCTCCCTAAGCTAGAAGATCGTTGGGTACAGCCGGGACCAGCTGCTTCGAAAGCATCACCAAACCAGGGATTCAAGCTTCAGGAGGCTAATTTGCATATTCCAGGTGCCTTCTGGGAGAAGCGAAGTCTCCCTAAGCTAGAAGATCGTTGGGTACAGCCGGGACCAGCTGCTTCGAAAGCATCACCAAACCAGGGATTCAAGCTTCAGGAGGCTAATTTGCATATTCCAGGTGCCTTCTGGGAGAAGCGAAGTCTCCCTAAGCTAGAAGATCGTTGGGTACAGCCGGGACCAGCTGCTTCGAAAGCATCACCAAACCAGGGATTCAAGCTTCAGGAGGCTAATTTGCATATTCCAGGTGCCTTCTGGGAGAAGCGAAGTCTCCCTAAGCTAGAAGATCGTTGGGTACAGCCGGGACCAGCTGCTTCGAAAGCATCACCAAACCAGGGATTCAAGCTTCAGGAGGCTAATTTGCATATTCCAGGTGCCTTCTGGGAGAAGCGAAGTCTCCCTAAGCTAGAAGATCGTTGGGTACAGCCGGGACCAGCTGCTTCGAAAGCATCACCAAACCAGGGATTCAAGCTTCAGGAGGCTAATTTGCATATTCCAGGTGCCTTCTGGGAGAAGCGAAGTCTCCCTAAGCTAGAAGATCGTTGGGTACAGCCGGGACCAGCTGCTGCGAAAGCATCACCAAACCAGGGATTCAAGCTTCAGGAGGCTAATTTGCATATTCCAGGTGCCTTCTGGGAGAAGCGAAGTCTCCCTAAGCTAGAAGATCGTTGGGTACAGCCGGGACCAGCTGCTTCGAAAGCATCACCAAACCAGGGATTCAAGCTTCAGGAGGCTAATTTGCATATTCCAGGTGCCTTCTGGGAGAAGCGAAGTCTCCCTAAGCTAGAAGATCGTTGGGTACAGCCGGGACCAGCTGCTTCGAAAGCATCACCAAACCAGGGATTCAAGCTTCAGGAGGCTAATTTGCATATTCCAGGTGCCTTCTGGGAGAAGCGAAGTCTCCCTAAGCTAGAAGATCGTTGGGTACAGCCGGGACCAGCTGCTTCGAAAGCATCACCAAACCAGGGAATCAAGCTTCAGGAGGCTAATTTGCATATTCCAGGTGCCTTCTGGGAGAAGCGAAGTCTCCCTAAGCTAGAAGATCGTTGGGTACAGCCGGGACCAGCTGCTTCGAAAGCATCACCAAACCAGGGATTCAAGCTTCAGGAGGCTAATTTGCATATTCCAGGTGCCTTCTGGGAGAAGCGAAGTCTCCCTAAGCTAGAAGATCGTTGGGTACAGCCGGGACCAGCTGCTTCGAAAGCATCACCAAACCGCGCACCTTACGGCGCGCGAATTTTTGCCTGTAGGACATTACTGCAAGAGAGCTTGGCTGAGTAGATTACACAAGAAGGAAAACACACAGCAAGTCAGCAGAATCTAGGAGCAACATGGCAGATGTGACAACCTACATGGTGAGCTGCAGCATGTGCTACATGTTCACAGATCGACCAGAAGAAGAATCCAATTTCACCTGTCAGAAGTGTAGACTAGTGGCCCTTTTAGAAGAAAAGGTGCGGGGTCTGGAAGAAAGAATAGCAACTTTGAAACTCATCAAAGAGAATGAAGACTTTCTAGACAGAACAGAAGCATCTCTACTGGTCACAGAAGGTGCAAAAAGTGTCAGAGAACCTCCAAAAGCAGATGAGTGGAAGCATGTGACCAAAAGAAGCAAGAAGACCATGGAGAAATCACCAACCACACAACTGAAGAACCGATATCAAATCTTTGTAGAGGATGAAGATGGCACACCTAAGAATGAAGCAATACCAGCAAGCAAAAAAGAAAAGGGCACACAGCAACAAGTGACAGCAAAAAGTACAGCCAAGAAGCAACGAAGAGTGGTGGTGGTGGGAGACTCACTACTGAGAGGCACCGAAGCAGCCATCTGCAGACCAGACATAACTGCAAGAGAAGTATGCTGCCTTCCAGGTGCGATGATCAAGGATGTGACCGATAGGATACCAAAGCTCTTCAACTCCAAGGACGTCCACCCATTTCTTCTGATACATGTTGGCACCAATGACACGGCAAGGAAGGACCTACCGACAATCTGCAAAGACTTTGAAGAGTTGGGGAAGAAGGTAAAGGAACTGGATGCACAGGTAGTTTTTTCTTCTATCCTTCCAGTAGACGGGCATGGTACCAGGAGATGGAACAGGATCCTTGATGCAAACAACTGGCTAAGACGATGGTGCAGACAACAAGGATTTGGATTCCTGGACCACGGTGTGAATTACTGGTATGATGGACTCCTCGCCAGAGACGGACTACACCTCAACAAACCTGGGAAACACACATTCGCCAGAAGACTCGCTACACTCATCAGGAGGGCGTTAAACTAGAAGAAGAGGGGACGGGAAGAAAAACATTAGACTCGAACAAAGACGACCCAGGAAAACATACTCAGAAGGGAGGTAAGAACATTTCTAAAACAATCCACAGTGAGGAGATTGGAACAAAACAAAATCCTCTAAACTGCATGCTCGCAAACGCCAGAAGCCTGACAAACAAGATGGAAGAACTAGAAGCAGAAATATCTACAGGTAACTTTGACATAGTGGGAATAACCGAGACATGGTTAGATGAAAGCTATGACTGGGCAGTTAACTTACAGGGTTACAGTCTGTTTAGAAAGGATCGTAAAAATCTGAGAGGAGGAGGGGTTTGTCTCTATGTAAAGTCTTGTCTAAAGTCCACTTTAAGGGAGGATATTAGCGAAGGGAATGAGGATGTCGAGTCCATATGGGTTGAAATTCATGGAGGGAAAAATGGTAACAAAATTCTCATTGGGGTCTGTTACAAACCCCCAAATATAACAGAAAGCATGGAAAGTCTACTTCTAAATCAGATAGATGAAGCTGCAACCCATAATGAGGTCCTGGTTATGGGGGACTTTAACTACCCGGATATTAACTGGGAAACAGAAACCTGTGAAACCCATAAAGGCAACAGGTTTCTGCTAATAACCAAGAAAAATTATCTTTCACAATTGGTGCAGAATCCAACCAGAGGAGCAGCACTTTTAGACCTAATACTATCTAATAGACCTGACAGAATAACAAATCTGCAGGTGGTTGGGCATTTAGGAAATAGCGACCACAATATTGTGCAGTTTCACCTGTCTTTCACTAGGGGGACTTGTCAGGGAGTCACAAAAACATTGAACTTTAGGAAGGCAAAGTTTGAACAGCTTAGAGATGCCCTTAATCTGGTAGACTGGGACAATATCCTCAGAAATGAGAATACAGATAATAAATGGGAAATGTTTAAGAACATCCTAAATAGGCAGTGTAAGCGGTTTATACCTTGTGGGAATAAAAGGACTAGAAATAGGAAAAACCCAATGTGGCTAAACAAAGAAGTAAGACAGGCAATTAACAGTAAAAAGAAAGCATTTGCACTACTAAAGCAGGATGGCACCATTGAAGCTCTAAAAAACTATAGGGAGAAAAATACTTTATCTAAAAAACTAATTAAAGCTGCCAAAAAGGAAACAGAGAAGCACATTGCTAAGGAGAGTAAAACTAATCCCAAACTGTTCTTCAACTATATCAATAGTAAAAGAATAAAAACTGAAAATGTAGGCCCCTTAAAAAATAGTGAGGAAAGAATGGTTGTAAATGACGAGGAAAAAGCTAACATATTAAACACCTTCTTCTCCACGGTATTCACGGTGGAAAATGAAATGCTAGGTGAAATCCCAAGAAACAATGAAAACCCTATATTAAGGGTCACCAATCTAACCCAAGAAGAGGTGCGAAACCGGCTAAATAAGATTAAAATAGATAAATCTCCGGGTCCGGATGGCATACACCCACGAGTACTAAGAGAACTAAGTAATGTAATAGATAAACCATTATTTCTTATTTTTAGTGACTCTATAGCGACAGGGTCTGTTCCGCAGGACTGGCGCATAGCAAATGTGGTGCCAATATTCAAAAAGGGCTCTAAAAGTGAACCTGGAAATTATAGGCCAGTAAGTCTAACCTCTATTGTTGGTAAAATATTTGAAGGGTTTCTGAGGGATGTTATTCTGGATTATCTCAATGAGAATAACTGTTTAACTCCATATCAGCATGGTTTTATGAGAAATCGCTCCTGTCAAACCAATCTAATCAGTTTTTATGAAGAGGTAAGCTATAGACTGGACCACGGTGAGTCATTGGACGTGGTATATCTCGATTTTTCCAAAGCGTTTGATACCGTGCCGCACAAGAGGTTGGTACACAAAATGAGAATGCTTGGTCTGGGGGAAAATGTGTGTAAATGGGTTAGTAACTGGCTTAGTGATAGAAAGCAGAGGGTGGTTATAAATGGTATAGTCTCTAACTGGGTCGCTGTGACCAGTGGGGTACCGCAGGGGTCAGTATTGGGACCTGTTCTCTTCAACATATTCATTAATGATCTGGTAGAAGGTTTACACAGTAAAATATCGATATTTGCAGATGATACAAAACTATGTAAAGCAGTTAATACAAGAGAAGATAGTATTCTGCTACAGATGGATCTGGATAAGTTGGAAACTTGGGCTGAAAGGTGGCAGATGAGGTTTAACAATGATAAATGTAAGGTTATACACATGGGAAGAAGGAATCAATATCACCATTACACACTGATCGGGAAACCACTGGGTAAATCTGACAGGGAGAAGGACTTGGGGATCCTAGTTAATGATAAACTTACCTGGAGCAGCCAGTGCCAGGCAGCAGCTGCCAAGGCAAACAGGATCATGGGGTGCATTAAAAGAGGTCTGGATACACATGATGAGAGCATTATACTGCCTCTGTACAAATCCCTAGTTAGACCGCACATGGAGTACTGTGTCCAGTTTTGGGCACCGGTGCTCAGGAAGGATATAATGGAACTAGAGAGAGTACAAAGGAGGGCAACAAAATTAATAAAGGGGATGGGAGAACTACAATACCCAGATAGATTAGCGAAATTAGGATTATTTAGTCTAGAAAAAAGACGACTGAGGGGCGATCTAATAACCATGTATAAGTATATAAGGGGACAATACAAATATCTCGCTGAGGATCTGTTTATACCAAGGAAGGTGACGGGCACAAGGGGGCATTCTTTGCGTCTGGAGGAGAGAAGGTTTTTCCACCAACATAGAAGAGGATTCTTTTCTGTTAGGGCAGTGAGAATCTGGAATTGCTTGCCTGAGGAGGTGGTGATGGCGAACTCAGTCGAGGGGTTCAAGAGAGGCCTGGATGTCTTCCTGGAGCAGAACAATATTGTATCATACAATTATTAGGTTCTGTAGAAGGACGTAGATCTGGGTATTTATTATGATGGAATATAGGCTGAACTGGATGGACAAATGTCTTTTTTCGGCCTTACTAACTATGTTACTATGTTACTATGTTACTATGTTACTATGTTACTTTGACCCTCAAGACTGGGCATTTTCCCTTGCGCCAGGAGATCCGGCATTGCGTGATGTTGATGCGTTTTTCCTGGCGCTTGGATTGCTTTATGACGAACCTAATTCAGTGGATCAGGCAGAGAAAATCTTGATGGCTCTGTGTCAGGGTCAGGATGAAGCGGAGATATATTGTCAGAAGTTTAGAAAGTGGTCTGTGCTCACTCAGTGGAATGAATGTGCCCTGGCAGCAATCTTCAGAAAGGGTCTCTCTGAAGCCCTTAAGGATGTCATGGTGGGATTTCCCATGCCTGCTGGTCTGAATGAGTCTATGTCTTTGGCCATTCAGATCGATCGACGCTTGCGTGAGCGTAAAGCTGTGCACCATTTGGCGGTACTATCTGAGCATGGACCTGAGCCTATGCAATGTGATAGGACTTTGACCAGAGCTGAATGGCAAGAACACAGACGTCGGAATGGGCTATGTTTTTACTGGGGTGATTCCACTCATGCTATCTCCGATTGTCTTAAGCGCACTAATCGGTTCGCTAGGCCTGCCACCATTGGTACTGTACAGTCTAAATTTCTATTGTCCGTTACTCTGATTTGCTCTTTGTCATCTTATTCTGTTATGGCATTTGTGGATTCAGGCGCTGCCCTGAATTTGATGGACTTGGAGTATGCTAGGCGCTGTGTTTATTTCTTGGAGCCCTTGCAGTATCCTATTCCATTGAGAAGAATTGATGCTACGCCTTTGGCTAGAATAAGCCTCAGTACTGGACCCAATTGACCATGTGCATGGCTCCTGCACATCAGGAGGATATCCGCTTTCTGGTGTTGCATAATCTGCATGATGTGGTCGTTTTGGGTTTGCCATGGCTACAGGTTCATAATTCAGTATTGGACTGGAAATCTATGTCTGTGTCCAGCTGGGGTTGCCAGGGGGTACATGGTGATGTTCCATTTTGTCTATTTCGTCTTCCACTCCTTCTGAAGTTCCAGAGTTTTTGTCGGATTATCGGGATGTATTTGATGAGCCCAAATCCAGTGCCCTACCTCCTCATAGGGATTGCGATTGCGCAATTAATTTGATTCCTGGTAGTAAGTTTCCTAAGGGCCGATTGTTCAATTTATCTGTGCCAGAACACGCCGATATGCGGAGTTATATAAAGGAATCCTTGGAGAAAGGCCATATTCACCCGTCGTCATCACCGTTAGGAGCAGGGTTCTTTTCTGTGGCCAAGAAGGATGGTTCTTTGAGACCTTGTATTGATTACCGCCTTCTTAATAAAATTACAGTCAAATTTCAGTATCCTTTGCCGTTGCTGTCTGATTTGTTTGCTCGTATTAAAGGGGCTAGCTGGTTCACCAAGATAGATCTTCAAGGGGCGTATAATCTTGTGCGTATTAAACGGGGCGATGAATGGAAAACAGCATTTAATACGCCCGAGGGCCATTTTGAGTACCTGGTTATGCCATTTGGGCTTTCCAATGCTCCATCGGTATTTCAGTCCTTTATGCATGACATCTTCCGAGAGTACCTGGATAAATTCCTGATTGTGTATTTGGATGATATTTTGGTCTTTTCGGATGATTGGGAGTCTCATGTGAAGCAGGTCAGAATGGTGTTCCAGGTCTTTCGTGCGAATTCCTTGTTTGTGAAGGGGTCAAAGTGTCTCTTTGGAGTTCAGAAGGTTTCATTTTTGGGGTTCATTTTTTCCCCTTCTACTATCGAGATGGACCCTTTTAAAGTCCAGGCCATTTACGATTGGACTCAGCCGACATCTGTGAAGAGCTTGCAAAAGTTCCTGGGCTTTGCTAATTTTTATCGGCGCTTCATCGCTAATTTTTCTAGTGTTGCTAAACCGTTGACTGATTTGACCAAGAAGGGTGCTGATGTGGTCAATTGGTCTTCTGCAGCTGTGGAGGCTTTTCAGGAGTTGAAGCGTCGTTTTTCTTCTGCCCCTGTGTTGTGCCAGCCAGATGTTTCGCTCCCATTTCAGGTTGAGGTTGATGCTTCTGAGATTGGAGCAGGGGCTGTTTTGTCGCAAAGAAGTTCTGATGGCTCGGTGATGAAGCCATGTGCTTTCTTTTCTAGAAAGTTTTCGCCTGCTGAGCATAATTATGATGTTGGTAATCGAGAGTTGTTGGCCATGAAGTGGGCATTCGAGGAGTGGCGTCATTGGCTTGAAGGAGCCAAGCATCGCGTGGTGGTCTTGACAGATCACAAGAATTTGACTTATCTTGAGTCTGCCAAACGGTTGAATCCGAGACAGGCTCGATGGTCGTTATTTTTCTCCCATTTTGATTTTGTGGTTTCGTACCTTCCGGGCTCTAAGAATGTGAAGGCTGATGCCCTGTCAAGGAGTTTTGTGCCTGACTCTCCGGGTGTTCCTGAGCCGGCGGGTATTCTCAAAGAGGGGGTAATTTTGTCTGCCATCTCCCCTGATTTGCGGCGGGTGCTGCAAAAATTTCAGGCTGATAGACCTGACCGTTGCCCAGCGGAGAAACTGTTTGTCCCTGATAGATGGACTAGTAGAGTTATCTCTGAGATTCATTGTTCAGTGTTGGCTGGGCATCCTGGAATCTTTGGTACCAGATATTTGGTGGCCAGATCCTTTTGGCGGCCATCTTTGTCACGGGATGTGCGTTCTTTTGTGCAGTCCTGTGGGACTTGTGCTCGGGCTAAGCCCTGCTGTTCTCGTGCCAGTGGGTTGCTTTTGCCCTTGCCGGTCCCGAAGAGACCCTGGACGCATATTTCTATGGATTTTATTTCGGATCTCTCCGTCTCTCAAAAGATGTTGGTCATTTGGGTGGTTTGTGATCGCTTTTCTAAGATGGTCCATTTGGTACCTTTGTCTAAATTGCCTTCCTCCTCTGATTTGGTGCCATTATTTTTCCAGCATGTGGTTCGTTTACATGGTATCCCGGAGAACATCATTTCTGACAGAGGTTCCCAGTGTGTTTCGAGGTTTTGGCGATCCTTTTGTGCTAGGATGGGCATTGATTTGTCTTTTTACTCGGCTTTCCATCCTCAGACAAATGGCCAAACCGAACAAACTAATCAAACTTTGGAAACATATCTGAGATGCTTTGTTTCTGCTGATCAGGATGATTGGGTGTCCTTTTTGCCGTTGGCTGAGTTCGCCCTTAATAATCGGGCCAGCTCGGCTACTTTGGTTTCGGCGTTTTTCTGCAATTCTGGTTTCCATCCTCGTTTCTCTTCAGGGCAGGTTGAGTCTTCGGACTGTCCTGGTGTAGATACTGTGGTGGATAGGTTGCAGCAGATTTGGACTCATGTGGTGGACAATTTGACATTGTCCCAGGAGAAGGCTCAACGTTTCGCTAACCGCCGGCGCTGTGTGGGTCCCCGACTTCGTGTTGGTGATTTGGTTTGGTTGTCGTCTCGTTATGTTCCTATGAAGGTTTCCTCTCCTAAGTTTAAGCCTCGTTTCATTGGTCCATATAAGATTTCTGAGGTTATCAATCCTGTGTCATTTCTGTTATGAAAGGCAATTCAGAATCACAATGGACATGGAGGTCAGAGCACATACAGTGAACTGACAATAACCCAAAATAATAGAACGAGCTCTGAGACGTGGGAACTCTGCAGACCGCAATCCCTAAGCCTATCAAACCACACTAAAGGTAGCCGTGGAGCGCTCCTGACCAGAACCTAGGCGCCTCGTCACAGCCTGAGAAACTAGCTAATCCTGAAGATAGAAAAATAAGCCTACCTTGCCTCAGAGAAATTCCCCAAAGGAAAAGGCAGCCCCCCACATATAATGACTGTGAGTAAGCTGAAAACACAAACATAGAGATGAAACAGATTTAGCAAAGTGAGGCCCGACAAGCTGAACAGAATGAGGATAGGGAAGATAACTTTGCGGTCAGCACAAAAACCTATAAAAAACCACGCAGAGGGGACAAAAAGACTCTCCGCACCGACTAACGGTACGGAGGTGGTCCCTCTGCGTCTCAGAGCTTCCAGCAGGCGAGAAAAACCAATAAAGCAAGCTGGACAGAAAAATAGCAACAAAATAACATAAGCAAAACTTAGCTTTGCAGGGCAGCAGGCCACAGGAATGATCCAGGGAAAAAACAAGTCCCACACTGAAACATTGACAGGAAGCATAGATCAAAGCATCAGGTGGAGTTAAGTAGAGAAGAAGCTAACGAGCTCACCAGATCACCTGAGGGAGGAAACTCAGAAGCTGCAGTACCACTTTCCTCCACAAACGGAAGATCCCAGAGAGAATCAGCCGAAGTACCACTTGTGACCACAGGAGTGAACTCTGCCACAGAATTCACAACAGTACCCCCCCCTTGAGGAGGGGTCACCGAACCCTCACCAGAGCCCCCAGGCCGACCAGGAAAAGCCACATGAAAGGCACGAACAAGATCGGGAGCATGGACATCAGAGGCAAAAACCCAGGAATTATCCTCCTGAGCATAACCCTTCCATTTAACCAGATACTGGAGTTTCCGTCTTGAAACACGAGAATCCAAAATCTTCTCCACAATATACTCCAATTCCCCCTCCACCAAAACCGGGGCAGGAGGCTCAACAGATGGAACCATAGGTGCCACGTATCTCCGCAACAATGACCTATGGAATACGTTATGTATGGAAAAAGAATCTGGAAGGGTCAGACGAAAAGACACAGGATTAAGAACCTCAGAAATCCTATACGGACCAATAAAACGAGGTTTAAACTTAGGAGAGGAAACCTTCATAGGAATATGACGAGAAGATAACCAAACCAGATCCCCAACACGAAGTCGGGGACCCACACGGCGTCTGCGATTAGCGAAAAGTTGAGCCTTCTCCTGGGACAAGGTCAAATTGTCCACTACCTGAGTCCAAATCTGCTGCAACCTGTCCACCACAGTATCCACACCAGGACAGTCCGAAGACTCAACCTGTCCAGAAGAGAAACGAGGATGGAACCCAGAATTGCAGAAAAACGGTGAAACCAAGGTAGCCAAGCTGGCCCGATTATTAAGGGCGAACTCAGCCAAAGGCAAAAAGGACACCCAGTCATCCTGATCAGCAGAAACAAAGCACCTCAGATATGTTTCCAAGGTCTGATTGGTTCGCTCGGTCTGGCCATTAGACTGAGGATGGAAAGCCGAGGAAAAAGACAAGTGAATGCCCATCCTACCACAAAAGGCTCGCCAAAACCTCGAAACAAACTGGGAACCTCTGTCAGAAACAATATTCTCTGGAATGCCATGCAAGCGAACCACATGCTGGAAGAACAAAGGCACCAAATCAGAGGAGGAAGGCAATTTAGACAAGGGTACCAGATGGACCATCTTAGAAAAGCGATCACAGACCACCCAAATGACTGACATTTTTTGAGAAACGGGAAGGTCAGAAATAAAATCCATAGAGATATGTGTCCAAGGCCTCTTCGGGACCGGCAAGGGCAAAAGCAACCCACTGGCACGAGAACAGCAGGGCTTAGCCCGAGCCCAAATCCCACAGGACTGCACAAAAGCACGCACATCCCGCGACAGAGAGGGCCACCAAAAGGATCTAGCCACTAACTCTCTGGTACCAAAGATTCCAGGATGACCAGCCAACACCGAACAATGAAGTTCAGAGATAACTCTATTCGTCCACCTATCAGGGACAAACAGTTTCTCCGCTGGGCAACGATCAGGTTTATTAGCCTGAAATTTTTGCAGCACCCGCCGCAAATCAGGGGAGATGGCAGACACAATTACTCCTTCCTTGAGGATACCCGCCGGCTCAGATAAACCCGGAGAGTCGGGTACAAAACTCCTAGACAGAGCATCCGCCTTCACATTTTTAGAGCCCGGAAGGTACGAAATCACAAAGTCAAAACGGGCAAAAAATAACGACCAACGAGCTTGTCTAGGATTCAAGCACTTGGCAGACTCGAGATAAGTCAAGTTCTTATGATCAGTCAATACCACCACGCGATGCTTAGCTCCTTCAAGCCAATGACGCCACTCCTCGAATGCCCACTTCATGGCCAGCAACTCTCGGTTGCCCACATCATAATTACGCTCAGCAGGCGAAAACTTCCTGGAAAAGAAAGCGCATGGTTTCATCACTGAGCAACCAGAACCTCTCTGCGACAAAACAGCCCCTGCTCCAATCTCAGAAGCATCAACCTCGACCTGGAACGGAAGAGAAACATCTGGTTGACACAACACAGGGGCAGAAGAAAAACGACGCTTCAACTCTTGAAAAGCTTCCACAGCAGCAGAAGACCAATTGACCACATCAGCACCCTTCTTGGTCAAATCGGTCAATGGTTTAGCAATACTAGAAAAATTGCAGATGAAGCGACGATAAAAATTAGCAAAGCCCAGGAACTTTTGCAGACTTTTCAGAGATGTCGGCTGAGTCCAATCATGGATGGCTTGGACCTTAACAGGATCCATCTCGATAGTAGAAGGGGAAAAGATGAACCCCAAAAATGAAACCTTCTGCACACCAAAGAGACACTTTGATCTCTTCACAAACAAAGAATTAGCACGCAGGACCTGAAAAACCGTTCTGACCTGCTTCACATGAGACCCCCAATCATCCGAGAAGATCAAAATGTCATCCAAGTACACAATCAGGAATTTATCCAGGTACTCTCGGAAGATGTCATGCATAAAGGACTGAAACACTGATGGAGCATTGGCAAGTCCGAACGGCATCACGAGATACTCAAAATGACCCTCGGGCGTATTAAATGCAGTTTTCCATTCATCACCTTGCTTAATTCGCACCAGATTATACGCACCACGAAGATCTATCTTTGTGAACCAACTAGCCCCCTTAATCCGAGCAAACAGATCAGATAACAATGGCAAGGGGTACTGAAATTTAACCGTGATCTTATTAAGAAGGCGGTAATCTATACACGGTCTCAGCGAACCATCCTTCTTGGCTACAAAAAAGAACCCTGCTCCTAATGGCAACGATGACGGGCGAATATGCCCCTTCTCCAGGTATTCCTTCACATAACTGCGCATAGCGGTGTGCTCAGGCACGGACAAATTAAACAATCGACCTTTTGGGAATTTACTACCAGGAATCAAATTGATAGCACAATCACAATCCCTATGCGGAGGTAGGGTATTGGACTTGGGCTCATCAAATACATCCCGGTAATCAGACAAGAACTCTGGGACCTCAGAAGGAGTGGATGACGAAATTGACAGAAATGGAACATCACCATGTACCCCCTGACAACCCCAGCTGGACACCGACATGGATTTCCAATCTAATACTGGATTATGGGCTTGTAGCCATGGCAACCCCAACACGACCACATCATGCAGATTATGCAACACCAGAAAGCGAATAACCTCCTGATGTGCAGGAGCCATGCACATGGTCAGCTGGGTCCAGTATTGAGGCTTATTCTTGGCCAAAGGCGTAGCATCAATTCCTCTCAATGGAATAGGACACTGCAAGGGCTCCAAGAAAAACCCACAACGCTTAGCATATTCCAAGTCCATCCAATTCAGGGCAGCGCCTGAATCCACAAATGCCATGACAGAATATGATGACAAAGAGCAGATCAAGGTAACGGACAGAAGAAATTCTGACTGTACAATACCAATAGTGGCAGACCTAGCGAACCGCTTAGTGCGCTTAGGACAATCAGAGATAGCATGAGTGGAATCACCACAGTAGAAACACAGACCATTCAGACGTCTATGTTCTTGCCGTTCAACTCTGGTCAAGGTCCTATCACACTGCATAGGCTCAGGTTTAAGCTCAGGTAATACCGCCAAATGGAGCACAGATTTACGCTCACGCAAGCGTCGACCGATCTGAATGGCCAAAGACATAGACTCATTCAAACCAGCAGGCATAGGAAATCCCACCATGACATCCTTAAGGGCTTCAGAGAGACCCTTTCTGAATATTGCTGCCAGCGCAGATTCATTCCATTGAGTGAGCACTGACCACTTTCTAAATTTCTGACAATATACCTCTATCTCATCCTGAGCCTGAAAAAGAGCCAGCAAATTTTTTTCTGCCTGATCCACTGAATTAGGCTCATCGTACAGCAACCCAAGCGCCAGGAAAAACGCATCGATATTACTCAATGCAGGATCTCCTGACTCAAGAGAAAACGCCCAGTCCTGAGGGTCGCCGCGCAAAAAAGAAATGACGATCCTAACCTGTTGAGTTGGGTCACCAGAAGAGCGAGGTTTCAAAGCCAGAAATAGTTTACAATTATTTTTGAAACTCAGAAATTTAGTTCTATCTCCAAAAAACAAATCTGGAATAGGAATTCTCGGTTCAAGCAAAGAATTCTGGACCACAAAATCTTGAATATTTTGAACTCTTGCCGTGAGCTGATCCACACATGAAGACAGACCTTTAATGTCCATTGCTACACCTGTGTCCTGAACCACCCAAATGTCTAGGGGAAAAAAAGACAAAACACAGTGCAAAGAAAAAAAAATGGTCTCAGAACTTCTTTTTTCCCTCTATTGAGAATCATTAGCACTTTTGGCTTCCTGTACTGTTATGAAAGGCAATTCAGAATCACAATGGACATGGAGGTCAGAGCACATACAGTGAACTGACAATAACCCAAAATAATAGAACGAGCTCTGAGACGTGGGAACTCTGCAGACCGCAATCCCTAAGCCTATCAAACCACACTAAAGGTAGCCATGGAGCGCTCCTGACCAGAACCTAGGCGCCTCGTCACAGCCTGAGAAACTAGCTAATCCTGAAGATAGAAAAATAAGCCTACCTTGCCTCAGAGAAATTCCCCAAAGGAAAAGGCAGCCCCCCACATATAATGACTGTGAGTAAGATGAAAACACAAACATAGAGATGAAACAGATTTAGCAAAGTGAGGCCCGACTAGCTGAACAGAACGAGGATAGGGAAGATAACTTTGCGGTCAGCACAAAAACCTATAAAAAACCACGCAGAGGGGAAAAAAAGACCCTCCGCACCGACTAACGGTACGGAGGTGGTCCCTCTGCGTCTCAGAGCTTCCAGCAGGTGAGAAAAACCAATAAAGCAAGCTGGACAGAAAAATAGCAACAAAATAACATAAGCAAAACTTAGCTTTGCAGAGCAGCAGGCCACAGGAATGATCCAGGGAAAAAACAAGTCCCACACTGAAACATTGACAGGAAGCATAGATCAAAGCATCAGGTGGAGTTAAGTAGAGAAGAAGCTAACGAGCTCACCAGATCACCTGAGGGAGGAAACTCAGAAGCTGCAGTACCACTTTCCTCCACAAACGGAAGATCCCAGAGAGAATCAGCCGAAGTACCACTTGTGACCACAGGAGTGAACTCTGCCACAGAATTCACAACACATTTCGTTTGGCCCTTCCTGCTTCTTTTGCCATCCATAATGTGTTCCATAGGTCGTTATTGCGGAGATACGTGGCGCCTGTGGTTCCATCCGTTAATCCTCCTGCCCCGGTGTTGGTTGAGGGGGAGTTGGAGTATGTGGTGTAGAAGATTTTGGATTCTCGTATTTCGAGACGGAAACTCCAGTACCTGGTCAAGTGGAAGGGTTATGGTCAGGAAGATAATTCCTGGGTTTTTGCCTCTGATGTTCATGCTGCCGATCTGGTTCATGCCTTTCATTTGGCTCATCCTGGTCGGCCTGGGGGCTCTGGTGAGGGTTCGGTGACCCCTCCTCAAGGGGGGGGTACTGTTGTGAATTCTGTTGTCGGGCTCCCTCCTGTGGTCATGAATGGTACTTCGGCTGGTTCTGTCCATGGACTTCCTCTGGGTGTTTCTGAGTTTCCTTCCACAGGTGACGAGGCTAAGTCGTTAGTGGGCTGCTCTATTTAACTCCGCTTAGATCTTTGCTCCATGCCACCTGTCAATGTTCCAGTATTGGTCTAGTTCACTCCTGGATCGTTCTTGTGACCTGTCTTCCCATCAGAAGCTAAGTTCCTGTTTGTTTTTCTTTGGTTTGCTATTTTTCTGTCCAGCTTGCTATTTTTATTATTGTCTTGCTTGCTGGAAGCTCTGGGACGCAGAGGGAGCGCCTCCGCACCGTGAGTCGGTGCAGAGGGTCTTTTTGCGCCCTCTGCGTGGTCTTTTTGTAGGTTTTTGTGCTGACCGCAAAGCAACCTTTCCTATCCTCAGTCTGTTCAGTAAGTCGGGCCTCGCTTTGCTAAATCTATTTCATCTCTGTGTTTGTATTTTCATCTTTACTCACAGTCATTATATGTGGGGGGCTGCCTTTTCCTTTGGGGAATTTCTCTGAGGCAAGGTAGGCTTTATTTTTCTATCTTCAGGGCTAGCTAGTTCCTTAGGCTGTGCCGAGTTGCATAGGGAGCGTTAGGCGCAATCCACGGCTATTTCTAGTGTGTGTTATAGGATTAGGGATTGCGGTCAGCAGAGTTTCCACGTCCCAGAGCTCGTCCTTAATTATCAGTGACTATCAGGTCATTCTGTGTGCTCTTAACCACCAGGTCCATTATAGTCCTGACCACCAGGTCATAACAGTTTACCCTGGTTACCAGTGAAGACATCGCTGAATCGGCGTCACACACGCCGATTCAGCGATGTCAGCGGGTGATCCAGCGACTAAATAAAGTCCTGATCATTCCCCAGTGACCAACGATCTCCCAGCAGGGGCCTGATCGTTGGTCGCTGTCATGCATAACGATTTCGTTAACGATATCGTTGCTACGTCACAAAAAGCAACAATATCGTTAACGATATCGTTATGTGAGACAGGAACCTTTAATCCTTGCAATAGATGAAGGACTTGCAAACTATTTGACTTGGACTTGCTTGCAGCACAAAGCGCCATTTTTTCTTTACTCATAACTATACCACCTTTTACAAGTCTCAATCCATTTCCTTTCCATTAATATGCATCTCCATGCTAACATTGAGGTTCCAGGAAGCTTCTACGACACCTGGGAAATCTGCCAAGTTGTCCCTGCCATTTTTCTGACAGCCGCCCTGGCATTCTAGCAGAGTTGGCAACTATAACGACGGAAAACATAGCTCCCACGATGCTGTTATGGCTCACCTGGTGAGGTGGATTTGTTAAGCGCCGCTCAGGGTGAACATACGGATCGAGGGTGATGGCACAATGGGCTGGACTTGCCGTATGGTACATTAAACAGCGAAGACCAGAACAGAAGGCAAACAGAAAACACAGAGCCTGAGGAGTAGACAAGCACAGAAACTGAAGATGTATAGATAGTAGCAGCATTTGTAATGTGACCTAATCCAAAAGTAAGTTTGTAATGCTTTCAGCAGACAAAGAGTTAATAGGCAAACATCTGATAGCCACAGAGAGCAGAGATGAAGAGGCAAATTTGTTTATGGAGAAGAAACAAATCTGTTGCAGTAGTAATAGTAATGTGAACAGGCTCTAGACAGGAGTTGGTTATGCTTACAGCAGATGATGGGTTAATCAGCAGATCCAAGCTGGAAAGCAAATGCAGATTGTAAAAGCAAATAAGAGTTTTAGGAGACGATTCTAGCTGAGTAATCAAGTTAGATCACATTTTTGTAAATTTAGATAGAGAAAATATGTTTTTTGTAAAATTGGCAGAATAATGACAGCATACTGAAGTGCAGTCACAATAAACTATTCCATGCTTCAATTTATATAGTATAGTATACATTTATAGCACATAACATATGTTGGAGCGTGTGAGGTTGTAAGGCACACATAGTAACTGTAAAAAAGTACATCACATAACCACTGTAATTTATTTACACACAGCTTTCATTTTGTATTACAAAGAATTAAAGGGGTCTTCCAAACTTAGGGCTCAAGTCTGCAGTCACTCTATGTGAATCCTGACAGTGAGCACAGTGTTTTGTCAGGATTCTCTGATGCAGGGAGCGGTTGGTCAAATGGCTGCAAGTATGTGATTTGCATACTTTCAGCCACATTCCAACTAGACATGTCCGGGGCCTCGCTCAATGCAAGCCTACTGATTGAGGCCATGCATGTTTAGTTGACTCGTGAGCACGTATATGTAAATCGCATACATATGGTCACATGCTCACCTGCTACTGGAAAATCCTGACAGTGCACGCCATGAGGATTCACAAGTCTGCAATCTTAAAGCATGACTGCAGACTTAAGCTGTAAGCTGGTAAACCCCCCAAGAGGTTATAGGCAGAATGCTCTTTTTTTGTTTTCTTTTTTTTTGTAATAATTCAGCAGTTTACATCCAATGTCGGAATTCGTGAAACTTTGTCTTCATTCCACACCTTCTTATTAGCTAATTTCCAGCCCCGTGATTATAATGAGAAGTGCATTCTCTTTGAGTCATCACTAGCATTGGGACACTATTGAGCTGTCTATCAAAGGAACTCTCCTAAAGCATTTGAGATTTCTAAGTCACCATTGTTCCATTGAGTAATTAAAGAAAAGGATTTTTTTTCCACTTGGTATCACATTAGAAGTATATTAATTGGTGGAAGGTTGAGCCCTTTAAAGGGAAGGAGGAATAAGGTTGAATGGTCTTTTCAAGTCACATGAAAGTTGAAAGTTTGCTTGGATGAATGTACAATAATTAGATTAATAAGTAGCTTAATTTATCACAGCTGAGGATTTCAACAGCCCAATGTTAGAACAGGGGGAAAGCTTAGGCTGTTTCTGGTAATTCTACAAAAACAACTATCCATTAATTGTGCCCGGTTCTGTGTAATGTGATTATGCCTTTTCTTTATTTTACATCTGATTCAGATTCTTTGTAACATATAATCATACCATCTAATAGCATTATGATAGTATTACAAGATTTATATTACAATCAGGGCCGCCATCAGGGCATGACAGCCGTGACTGGCGTATGGGGCCCGGTGAGCAGAGGGGGCCCGCATCGGGCCCCGTCTCATCTGGTCACCGGGCCCCCCCTGCAGGCGCTGCGGCAGCGGCACACTATTAACACACTATTAACACACTATTAACAGCCGCCAGCCAGTCTGAGGCTGGCGGCTGAATAGGGCCGCAGTGCGCACTCGCCGCCGCCGGCGTCTGACGTCATTGTCAGCCGCCGGGCCCGGCGGCGAGTGCGTCTGTGTGGAGCCTGGAGAGGGAGCTTCACCCGGCGCTGGAGCTTGGCCAGGTAAGAAGTTGTGTTTTGTTTTTTTTTCTTTGAGAGCTGCTGCGATCCAGGGGGGCCCGGGGGGCAGGATGATGGACACACAGGGGCAGAAATGCTGGACACACAGGGGCAGAATGATGGACACACAGGGGCAGAAATGCTGGACACAGTGGGGCAGAATGGTGGACACAGTGGGGCAGAATGGTGGACACACAGGGGCAGAAATGCTGGACACAGTGGGGCAGAATGGTGGACACAGTGGGGCAGAATGGTGGACACACAGCGGCAGAAATGCTGGACACAGTGGGGCAGAATGGTGGACACAGTGGGGCAGAATGGTGGACACACAGGGGCAGAATGGTGGACACAGTGGGGCAGAAATGCTGGACACAGTGGGGCAGAATGGTGGACACACAGGGGCAGAATGGTGGAAACACAGGGGCAGAAATGGTGGACACAGTGGGGCAGAATGCTGGACACACAGGGGCAGAAATGCCGGACACAGTGGGGCAGAATGCTGGACACAGTGGGGCAAAAATGCTGGACACAGGGGCAGAAATGCTGGACACAGTGGGACAGAATGGTGGACACACACAGGGGCAGAAATGCTGGACACACAGTGGGGCAGAATGCTGGACACAGTGGGGCAGAATGCTGGACACACAGGGGCAGAAATGCTGGACACAGTGGGGCAGAAATGCTGGACACAGTGGGGCAAAAATGCTGGACACAGGGGCAGAAATGCTGGACACAGTGGGACAGAATGGTGGACACACACAGGGGCAGAAATGCTGGACACACAGTGGGGCAGAATGCTGGACACAGTGGGGCAGAATGCTGGACATACAGGGGCAGAAATGCTGGACACAGGGGCAGAAATGCTGGACACAGTGGGGCAGAAATGCTGGACACAGTGGGGCAGAATGCTGGACACACAGTGGGGCAGAATGCTGGACACACAGTGGGGCAGAATGCTGGACACACAGTGGGGCAGAATGCTGGACACACAGTGGGGCAGAATGCTGGACACACAGTGGGGCAGAATGCTGGACACACAGTGGGGCAGAATGCTGGACACACAGTGGGGCAGAATGCTGGAGACAGGGGCAGAAATGCTGGACACAGTGACAGGGGCAGAATGCTGGACATTGGGGCAGAATGCTGGACACAGTGGGGCAGAAATGCTGGACACAGTGACAGGGGCAGAATGCTGGACACAGTGACAGGTGCAGAATGCTGGACACAGGGGCAGACTGTGAGACCCAGGGGCAGAATGCGAGACACGGGGCAGAATGGAGATACGGGGCATGATTGGAGACACGGGGCAGGATGAAAGACATGGGGGCATGACTGGAGACAGATGGGGCAGGATTGGAGACAGATGGGGCAGAATGGAGACACAGGGGGCATGATTGGAGACAAGTGTCAGGATTGCAGACATGGGGGCATGGTTGGAGACATAGGGGGCAGAATGGAGACATGGGGCATGATTGGAGACACTGGGGGCAGAATTGGAGACAGATCGTGCAGGATCATGGGGCAGGATGGATATGATGGAGACAGATGGGGCAGGATGGAGAGATCACATGGGGCGATCATATGGGGCAGGATAAGGAGATCATATGGGGCAGGATAAGGAGATCATATGGGGCAGAATGGATACTCATGAGGGCAGGATGGGAGAATATCTGGCTGACGCCAGGAATGAGACACACGGGGCCAGGCTGGGTGATATTGTTAATACCATAGGGGCTAATTTAGGGATATTATTACTGCAGTGATGTATTTATTTTATTTTTTGAGTATACTGTTTTAAATGGGGGGCGGTCCTGTTACTGTATAGAGTGATACTATGTCGCCTTCTTCATATGGTGTAATGGAGAAGTTGTGAAAAATTAAGTAATGTGTTCTGCAAGCGGAGCTCGAGATAACTGTGTTATTTCCTGCAGAGAGAAGTCCTGGCTGGGAGAAATGATGGCGGTCTGTGCTGGATGAAAGATGAAGGACTTCACCTAGAGACGTCACTGGTGAGTCAGTGTGTTACCTATACACTGACACTATACACTGTATACAGAGCTCCTGTGTATAATTTCACTAGTGATCACTATATTATCTGTACACAGACACTGCATACTAAGTACAGATCTCCTGTGTATAATGGCACTTATGGTGATAGTATGGTGCTTTTTTAAAAATTACTGATCAGAATTGTAGTATTCAGTCACTATGTGGTGGTAATATGTGGTCTGGACATGGTGTTGTGGTATTTGTTCCTTGTATGTGATATTATTCGATCACTGTGGTGGTAATATGTGGTCTGGACATGGTGTTGTGGTATTTGTTCCTTGTATGTGATATTATTCGATCACTGTGGTGGTAATATGTCATCTGGTCATGGTGTTGTGGTATTTGTTCCTTCTATGTGATATTATTGGGCATTTTAAAAATTGAAAAATAAATAAAAATATACCTAAATTGTATTGCATATTTTAACAAATATTTAATAGGTTACAGCAGAGTAGGGCCCGGCCAAAAGTGTCTACCGTGTTATGGTGGCGGCTTAAAAAATCTTTTGGCCAAAACAAAAGCTGCCTGCTATATGTGTGATCTGGTGATGGGAACTGTTAATGTGTGATTGGTGAGAAGTGGAGTTTTTCCAAGAGAGAGCGGTGGGACTGTGGACAGTTCGAGGGGTGGAGCCTGGAGGCGGGGCTGGGGTGGAGCCTGGGCGGAGTCTCAAGGGGGCCCCGAAAATTTTGCCAGTATGGGGCCCCGAAATTTCTAGTGGCAGCCCTGATTACAATTCTTATGTTTGTTTTGATAAAACTTTTTTTCCTGTCTGTTTCACTGTGAGTTTTGCAGTCAATGCAAAAGGATATGACTTGGTAGTGCCCTACCAGGACCTTCCTCCTCAATAAACTTCATTTTTTGTGCTCTGCTTGATTGCAAAGTATGGTCATTTTGCACCATGCATTTTCTGTTTCTCTTTCTGTACATGTCTTTCTCAAATAAAAAACAGAATTAACAGGACAATCGATAAGTAAATGCTGATAAGCACTTGTTGGATGTAATCAGGTGTGTAGGCTGAGAAGGAAACTGGGAATAATATCACGTTTTGTCTCAATTGAAGATAATGGATAGAAAGAAGTGTAAATAGTGTAAAATCAAACTATTTTAAGGGAAAAAGGTCCACTATGAGCCACCAAGCAACCTCCCGCCATTCACAGCAATATCTTTTATCTAATTGTGCATGCAGTTAGAGCCACATGGTTAATAAGTGTCTTGAGTGTGGACAGACATGGACAGCATAACTCAAGACCAGATCAGATGTACTCCAGCTTTGTACCTGACTAAGCTTTTACGCTTTTAATCCTATTTTTGCCTTCTTAAAATTAAGCCAAGTTTTCCCAACCTGGCTCCTTGTATCCTTAACCACCAGAATACTTCATAGCTAACTGAAGAGGCTTGCCAAGCTCCATGGACTTTGAAGCTATCTCGTTCTCCTGGGACCAAAACAAGCCCTGATATATGCATAATCTTAGTCCAATTTCTACTCGAAACAAAGAGCTGATTCCTAGTTCCGAGTTTCCAAAAATAAAGTACCATGATGGCTCCTGCAGTTTTACTATGCTTTTATGCAGTTCTCTACCATCATCATTCAATGCTGCTCTGCCATACCCTGCTACCAATATTCTCATTGGGGTGCATAGAATATTATTAACATTATGACCCCATGTGCAGCAGTGCCCGGATCATCATTGTTGGCCTCCAAGAAAATACATGTGACAAGTCAGACTGACCCAAAGAACAGGAGAATCCCCCGGGGGGGCCCTGTGAAGGAGAGGGTCCCAAACCACTTGATTGGCTGTGTATATTCAAGGCTGTATCTTACTATTCAATTAATAAATGACTCAGTTTATTATTACATAGAAACCAAGGTAATATTGTGAATGAGGGTAATGTACAGTGGGGAAAAAAAGTATTTAGTCAGCGACCTATTGTACATGTTCTCCCACTTAAAAAGATGAGAGAAGCCTATAATTTACATCATAGGTAGACCACAACTATGAGAGTCAAAATGAGAAAACAAATCCAGAAAATCACCTTATCTGATTTGGCATGATTTATTTAGCAAATTATGGTGGAAAATAAGTTTTTGGTCATTAATAAAAGTTCATCTCAATATTTTGGTATATATCCTTTGTTGGCAATGACAGAGGACAAAAATTTTCTGTAGGTCTTCACAAGGTTGGCACACACTGTTGGTGGTATGTTGGCCCATTCCTCCATGCAGATCTCCTCTACAGCAGTGATGTTTTGGGCCTGAGATCTGGAGACTGGCAAGGCCACTCCAGGACCTTCATATGCTTCTTACGAAGCCACTCCTTTGTTGGCCTGGCGGTGTGCTTGGGATCACTATCATATTGAAAAACCCATCCACGTTTCATCTTCAATGCCCTTGCTGATGGAAGGAGGTTTGCACTCAAAATCTCACAATGCATGGCCTCATTCATTCTTTCATGTACATGGATCAGTTGTCCTGGTCCCTTTGCAGAGAAACAGCCCCAAGGCATGATGTTGCCACCCACATGCTTCACAATAGGTATGGTGTTCTTTCGATGCAACTCAGCATTCTGTCTCCTCCAAACACGACGAGTTTTGCTTCTACCAAACAGATCTACTTTGGTTTCATCAGACCATATGACATTCTCACAATACTCTTCTGGATAATCCAAATGCTCTCTAGCAAACTTCAGATGGGCCCAGACATGTACTGGCTTAAGCAAGGGGACACCTCTGGCAGCAGGATCTGAGTCCCTAGTGGCGTAGTGTGTTACTGATGGTAGCCTTTTTTATGGTGGCCCCAGCTCTATGTAAGTCATTCACTAGGTCCCCCCGTGTGGTTCTGGGATTTTTGCTCACTGTTCTTGTGATCATTTTGACCCCATGGGGTGAGATTTTGTGTACAGCCCCAGATCGAGGGAGATTCAGCGGTCTTGCATGTCTTCCCGTTTCTTATTATTGCTCCCACAGATGATTTCTTCACACCAAGCTGCTTGTATATTTCAGATTCAGTCTTCCCAGCCTGGTGCAGGGCTACAACTTTGTTTCTGGTGTCCTTCGACAGCTCTTTGGTCTTCACCTTAGTGGAGTTTGGAGTGAGACTGTTAGAGGTTGTGGACAGGTGTCTTTTATATTGATAACAAGTTCAAACAGGTGTCATTACTACAGGTAATGAGTGGAGGACAGAGGAGCATCTTAAAGAAGAAGTTACAGGTCTGAGAGAGCCAGAAGTCTTGCATGTTTTTAGGTGACCAAATACTTATTTTCCACCACAATTTGCAAAATAAATCTTGCCCAATCAGACAAAGTGATTTTCTGGATTTCTTTTCTCATTTTGACTCTCGTAGTTGTGGTCTACCTATGATATCAATTACAGGCCTCTCTCATTTTTTAAGTGGGAGAATTTGCACAATTGGTGGCTGACGAAATACTTTTTTTCCCCACTGTAATATTTGTATTGAACAGTTGGCTCCCAGAGTCAAATCTACTGGTGTGCCTTTGGCACTCCAGTCCAGAACTGCATGTGACTTTTTTAAGACTTGTTGAGATTAAGGGTCCTACTTCACTTTCTTATGGTCAATATAAATTTCACAAATCTGCATCTCTATGGATGACTAGCAAACATAGGAGTAGCCTACCATGTGGTAGATTACACTTTAATTTTGCTATAGTTTGCAAAAGAACCCTTAATCCAAGAATAGTAAACCCATAGGATGTCCTTATCCAACAACACATTCTCTGCTCTTTGTATATGTAACACACCTGTCCCGGATATCCTGGGCTTCGCTCCCTTCTCCTGGATCTGTTGCCATCTGTTATGTTCCACATCCAGTTTTGCAGGTTGCCCAGCATGGATCAATTACATAGCCTCTCTAGAACTTTTTAAAGCCCATTGACACGCACACTTGTGTCTTGGGATTGTGTCTAGACCTCTTGGTTTGGTGTGCATACTGTGCTTTATTTGCTTCAATGCCTGCAAGGTTCTACTTCATTCGTCCTGCTGCTTCTGAGTATTCTTTGTGTGCCAAGTCCTCACTGCCCACATGCTATCCAGCTTCCTACATCAGCACCCAAGGTCCGTGTGCCCAACTGGACCTGGGGTTTAGAGGATCCACCTCACCTGGTGAACTTAACAATATACCTCTGATCTACCGATATGGACAAGAACCAATATTTATGCAGCTAACTAAACACAAAACAAGGATAAGGACATGACACTTAAGGTACCTTCACACTGAGCGACGCTGCAGCGATATAGACAACGATACGACCAAAAGGCGATCGCTGGAGCGTCGCTGTTTAGATCGCTGTAGAGACGTCAAACACACCAACGTTCGAACGATGCCGGAGCGATACAGTGACGTAACAGCGACTCACGGATCGTTGTCGCTGGTTGCTTGCTTCACGTCAAACAGCAGTGGTTAACGATCCGATGAATTGGCAGCGTAGTCAGATAGGTGTCACCCAGGTGGGTGACACCCAGATAGGTGTCACCCAGGATGTGACGTCCCGGCGTCTCAGAATATAAACCGCGACTCTACAGCGATTGATTCACATTGTTCGAGAGCTGCGTATGCCTGTTTTTCCCTGCATTTCTAGCGTCCTGTCCGGAACGATCCTTCTCCAGCTACGATCCTCTTCTACCGTGAACGTTCTGTTCGGAACGCCGTACTCCACTGCCGGCGTCTTCATCGGTTCTTTTATTGCTCATAAACGGTATGTTCAATTTTTTTTTTTTTGTATAGTAATGGCTGTGTAGTAATGCTAGACGCAATGCTTATCTAAAGTATATGGTATAGTAATGTATAAAACATATCTGGCAGCTATCTTGTGCATCTGGTAAGCGGACACACAAGATGGAGGCACTTTCGGATGCAGTTTGCAAACTATTTGGCGCTGTGTAGCATTTTTTGCGCAAACTATATGGTAAGGCCAACCAACTCTTTTGTGTCTACCTTGGCTTAGCTGTCCCTGGCCTGCTCCGCAAGTAAATAAAAACAGCTCACAACTGGTAAACTAAATTTTTTTTTTTCACAAACTGACCTTATTTTTTTTTGATCAAGAGACAATCACTGTCACGCTATCTATATTCATCAAGTACGGTGTCAGAAAAATGAATTCATGATAAACATATACAGGCTCCTGAATTCACTATTTCTGACACCTGGCAGGTGAGCATAGATATGTACCGTGTGACAACCATTGTCCCCTCAATTTGTGTGATTATGGAGATGCATGTAATATTTTTGGCCCACCTCATATCTGTATACTACAGACACACCAAGCTGCAGTCTTTTCATTTTTAACTACTGGAGATATTATGTGGGCCAAAAAGTGTGTGTGGCGACGTTTCTTGGCGCACGGTGTGTTGCCGGTGGCTATAGACACAATAAACCAAACATAATTGTGTCAAATCAAACTTTTTTTATGTTGTTAACTGAAAAATAACAAGGAACAGAACAATATCCCAAACAATGAAAGAAAAAAAAAAAAATCAGAACCTCCCACGCCTCAAGAGGTGTCGCAGCGTGCGGCCATGTTGCTGTACTTGTTGCAGCATGAGCGCTGCTGTCCGCTCCAGGCGGTCTTGCTTGGCCAGCAGCTCTCTCACGGTGTCCAGTTCTGTGATAGAAGAGGTTGGAGAATGGACAGTGATAAAGCTGCAACGGTGGCATGTGTTTACATAACCAGCAATTTTACCGTACCGTCAAAAATAACGATTTTTGTAACGATATCTTTGATTTCTGTGAAGTTGCAACGATATTGTTAACGCAATCGTTCTGTGTGACAGCGACCCAGCGACCACACAGTGACTTACCAACGATCACGACCAGGTCGTATAGCTGGTAATGATCGTTAGTAATTCGTTTATTGTAAAATGGTACTTGTAACTACACACTCAATTTTCTACTGCCCCAGAGGGCTTTTTTTAGGTTCAATGTTTTAGGGTCCGTTTAGTCGTTGTCAAATGTGACATCCCACCGATAACCCCCTCCCACTTTCTCAATACTTACGGAAAAGGGACGCCTGTTGCTCATCCGCAGAGCTGCTGACCACCCATCCCCTGGCTCGGGCCACAGCTCCTGCTGCTGAAAGGAAGCAAATACATATCTGGTTAACAATTGAACTGACTGTGGTGAAGCGCTCGCTGGTTTTGTCACTTACGAATGCTTGTCGCTGGAGAGAATGACGCCGACCCGGGGGAGGAAGATGGGTGGCGAAAGGGCGGGGTTGTGGCCTGCGGTGGGGTTACTGCACCTGTAATGTACACAATATTTAACCTCCCTACTAATGGCCCGTATGGCGTCATTAAATTCTAAAAAAGGGTGGTTAACTTACGTGACGACACTGGCTGTGGGCTTCCGCTGCTAGCCGCTGTACTGCTGGCTGCAGTGGGTGCTGTCCTCTGCCGGCGGCGTCTCTCTACACCCCAAAAAAAGACACGCAAGGTTTAGACACCAGAAGTACAGAGCTGTCGACTTAAATAAAAAATTAAGTAGGCGCCATCGCAATTGCCAGACATGAGGGGTAACTTACGTGACGGCCCTGGCTGTGGGCGTACGCTGCTGGCCGCTGTAGTCCTCTGCTGGCGTTGTCTCTCTATACACAAAAAATAAAGAAACACAATGTTTACACACCAAAGTACAGAGCTTCCGACACCCCCACAAATAACAAACCTAGGCCAGTGGCATAAAGGAATAAAATTTAAATTTAACTCCCCAAATCGAGGTACATATATAGAAGGTGGGAAGCGCCACACGGCAGTGCGAGTGTCCCTATTCCCCCCTCCCGATACTGTGTGTCTCCCAATTACACTATACTGTTACTTGCCTTGCCTGGTCTCTGCCCGCAACGTTGCCAGATAAAGTGGCTGTTTGTACCGGAGGTCGGCCCACTTTTTGCGTAGCTGCAGCGCACTGCGCCGGATGCCGAACCTCCGCTCCATCTTCTGGGCAATGTGGCGCAACACCTCATTCTTATGTAGATTTGGGTGTGCTGGGCGACTCTCCCGGCCCTCATAGTCCATGGCATCCATTTTTTTTACAAAAAAACGGACCTCTGTCTGCCCCAAAGGAGGACATCGCTGTCTCGCCGCCATTTTAGCAAGAGAGACGCTGTATGGCACCACCCAGCCACGCCCAGAGGAGGTCCTTGATTCTACCGTTCTGGCGCGCAATTCGCAATGCTATAGCGTCTCCATTTATGCACACCGTCGCGGGTGTGACGTCGGCTCCAGAAGTCACTATTTGGCGTTCCCGTTATAAATCAGCAGCGCTCATCGTCCTGTTTGTTTCAGTGGATGGTACATTTAATGGAGGGTATCTATGGGGTATGGCTGTTGTGTTATATGCTGTTGTGTTAACGTTGCTTACAATTAGCCATGTATATCTCTGTGTATGTATATATGTATGTGTGTGTATGTATGTGTATATATATATATATATATATATATATATATATATATATATAATAATAATAATAATAATCTTTATTTTTATATAGCGCTAACATATTACGCAGCGCTTTACAGTTTTTCACACATTATCATCACTGTCCCCCAATGGGGCTCACAATCTAGAATCCCTATCAGTATGTCTTTGGAATGTGGGAGGAAACCGGAGTGCCCGGAGGAAACCCACGCAAACACGGAGAGAACATACAAACTCTTTGCAGTATATATATATATTTATATATATATATATATATAGTACCTTACATCCTATGTTAACATTTTTGTCAAATGGTGCAGCATCGGTGACGCAACGGAGAATGCATTACAGTATTGGATGTCTTGTGTAAGTTTTGAAAATTATATGTAGTAATTTTTTTTTTTCTTTTTTCCTTTCTCAGGTTGCCATGTCTCATTCGGATGTACCTGTGATTGTTGCGGCCGCGTTATTGGTAGAAGCTCACAACCAGCTGGAGGTTCAAGCGCGAAACAATCGTGTAAAGCGTCAGCGCCGCATGTGGACCAAACAGTGGCTGCAGAAGAGGAATCAATTGTCCCATATGGGCCTTATAAGGGAACTGCAGGATAACAACCCGCATGATTTTCGTAACTACCTGAGAATGTCGGAGGACTCATTTAATGTCCTACTTGCAGCTGTAGAACCTTATATCAGGCGGCAAAATACACAGATGAGAGCAGCTGTCCCTGTGGATGAGAGGCTGGCTGTCACGCTGCGTTTCCTGGCGACTGGCAGGTCTATGCAAGACTTGCATTACAGCGCAGCTATATCCCGATCCCTACTCAGCGTCATCATCCCAGAGACATGCAAAGCTATTGTCTCAGTTTTACACCGCAGTTACATGCCTTTCCCACAGACCCCGGATGACTGGAAAGAGATTTCTAGGGGATTTGAGGAGCAATGGCAGTTCCCGAATTGCGGTGGGGCCTTGGATGGCAAACATGTACGCATCACCCAACCACCACACTCTGGCTCCTTTTATTATAACTATAAGGGATATTTCAGCATAATTCTCATGGCCCTCGTAAATGCTAACTATGATTTCATAAGTGTGTCTGTTGGGATTAACGGGAGAGTATCCGATGGAGGAGTTTTGGAGCACACAGATTTTGGGGAACGCTTGAAAAATAATAAACTTGCCTTGCCGCCCAACAGTGACACAACAGAAAACATGAACTTTGTCTTTGTCGGAGATGAGGCTTTCCCACTGCATCCGAACCTTTTGAAGCCCTTCTCCCAGAAGACTCTGACACCGGAACGACGAATCTTTAATTACAGACTTTCAAGAGCTAGACGCGTTGTTGAAAATGCATTCGGAATTATGGCAAACCGATTTCGGGTTTTCCACACAGCACTAAACATGAAACTAACGTCTATTGACTCTGTGGTGCTTGCTTGTTGTGTCCTCCACAACTTTCTACGTCGCCGTGATGCCACTGCATACAGCCCTACACAGTATGTAGACTCTGTGGACCAGGGTAACGGAGATGTAACCCAGGGCGAATGGCGTCTAGACGCGCACAGGGTTTGTGGTTTGGAAAGTCTGGGTTCTGGAAGGTACTGTGATGATGCAACTAATAGCAGGGACAAATACTCTGACTTTTTCAATGGGCCAGGGGCTGTCCCATGGCAGTATCAACAGCTGTAACGTAACTGTTGGCATAACTTATACCATGTATTATGGATGATATTGTTGGGGGGTTCAAGTGCTCTTGTGTAAAAGTGCTCATTTTTAACAATTTTTGGATGACCCATGATACTCCTTTTTCTGTAATAAATGTGAACATAACGATATATCTATTTGTTATTTCTTATTATTTTACATACATACCAATACATACCAATAAACATATATATCTATGAACATACTCTACTTCTGTATCAATCATATGAAACCTGTGAGTCTTCAGCATCCTATGCACTAGTGATTTCCTGATGTGTGTGTGTATATATATATTAGTAGATGTTCACCATATTCTAAAGGTACCTTCACACTCATCGACTCTGCAGCGATACCGACAATGATGTCGATCGCTGTTTGGTCGCTGGAGAGCTGTCACACAGACAGCTCTCCAGCGAGCACCGATCCAGAAGTCCACGGGTAACCAGGGTAAACATCGGGTTACTAAGTGCAGGGCCGCGATTATTAACCCGATGTTTACCCTGGTTACCGTTGTAAATGTTAAAAAAAAATTACAATACATACTTACATTCACGCTGTATAGTCATGTCCCTCGCCTTCAGCTTCCAGCACTGACTCAGCGCCGGGCGTAAAGTACAACGGTGATGTCAACGCTGTGCTTTACTACCGGACGGCGCTCACCAGTCAGTGCGGGAAGCCGAAGGCGAGGGACTTGACCATACAGCGGGAATGTATGTACTGTTTGTTTTTTAAACATTGACAACGGTAACCATGGTAAACATCACGTTACTAAGAGTGGCCCTGCACTTATTAACCCAATGTTTCCCTTGTTTCTTGTGACGACATCGCTGAATCGGCGTTACACATGCTGTGTGTAACGCCGTTTCAGCGATGTCAGCGGGAGATTCAGCAACCACAAAAAGTGCTGTACTTTCCCCAGCGACCAATGATCTCCCAGCATACATTACCGTCACACAACAATTTAGTTAACGATATCGTTGCTACGTCACAAAAAGCAACGATATCGTTAACAATATAGTTATATGTGACGGTAATGTATTGGGTATTCTAGCATTCGCATGTCCCCGTCGCATATTGCCCAGCAACGTAGTATATTGACCAGCGGCGTCATTTATTGCCAAGCCAAAGAGACACGTAGTACATACACAAATGTAAGAAACCAAAAATTTTATTATTTGTATTAAAAATTTTATTATTTGTTATTTCAATACTTTTTTAATGTTGATGAGGCATAGGGGATTAATGACCGGGTGCCAGGAGGATGCCTGCAGGGGAGAAGGCATAGGGGATTACTTGTGGAGCATCTAAAACACAAGTCTCATTTATTTAAACTACAACACTACAAATTTTGGTAGTAAGTGTCCATCTCACTGTAGTGGTGCGTGGCTATAGGAGGTCCTTGTGATAAGTCACCAAAAGAAGGGGGTGCAGGTGGTGTCCGGAACTGAGAATTATGTGGCCCAGGTCTGCGGACAGGAGTGCTGTGCATGGGCTCCTGTTGGTGTCCCCAATAAAAATGGGCACTGGGCTGACGGACGTCAATGCTCAATGTTGATGTGTCGCATAGTTTTCCTGCGGCTGCCGCGTTCATAACGTCAAACATTATTCTCTCCGCGTGAGATCTTTGGGTATCATCCAGTCTGTTTAAACGTTCCTCAACCAAGGATGCGAATGGGGAGAGTTTGGTTGTGACGTGCTTCGACAAGATGCTGTTGGCCACTGCCAGGAGATCCACAGGTGTGGCTGCTGTTGATTTTCTTTTTCTAGATGGGCGCAGTGGACATGTCTGCTCCTCGACAGACGGGCTACTGGAGGACTGAGGGGACTGGACATTGTTCGCTTCCGTTGTTTCCCGCTGTTGCAGAGGCACCTGCAATTACATGAAAAAGAAAAATTTAAAATAAATAACATACAAACGACTCTGCCACACATCCCTAGAGAGCCCACACCTCCCCAAACACCTCTATGCCCATTGGAACCTATGAGGAACAGTTACCTGGGTTAAAAAACAAAGGGGTTAAAGAGCTGTGCAGAACTACATTGGCCGGCAATACTGTACGAATGTGCGGAAGACACAATGTTAATTACGGACACAGGAAGTGGCAGCTGTTATCATCAGGGGGATTAAACATGAACAACGTGACTCACTATTACTGGAAGCCATGCAGTCTCATAAACATACAAGACACACGGCATGCTACAAGAAGGGAAGCTTGGGGCTACTTACATGGTCGTCAGGAGACTCAGGCAGGATATCTTCGGGCGATGGCTCACAAAGGCTAGTCACAGTCTGGCACGGGCGAGGGATTTCTTGGTCTCTAGTGAATGCCATCAGGTCGTAATACCACAGCCTGGGCACATAGACTTCCTCAGTTCCGGCCCCAGACTTCTTAGAATTTTCCACTTTGTTGACCTCTTTTTTGAAAACTGTGCGGAGAGCCTGGATCTTTTTCCTCACAATGTTTTCATCCACGGTCTCTGTGGGATGATACTCCCTGTAGACGGCCACCAGCTTCTCATACGCTTCTCTCTTCATGTAACGGTTGCTATAATCCTTAGATTTTATCTTCCACAAACAGGGCAGGGAGCGGTACATCTCTATGAGTGCCCGAACAAAGTCCTGCTCATTTGTAGACATCTTTAAAAAATAAAAAAATAAAAGTTAAGAAACAGCAAAAAATAAAAGTTTGAAGAGCCGTATGCCGTTCCTATTGTTATCAGTCATTTTTTGTATGGGATGGTCCGTGGGACTATTTCCACCATTTAGGGGATGGGATGGGGGCCGTTTGTGTGTTTCCTCATAGCCACCATTTGGGGATGGGATGAGGGCTATTTTTATCCATTTTGAGAGTTGAAAAATTTGTACATTCTATTGGTTGCTATTTTGTCAATGGCCAATTTCATGTTGGTGAAACACACCATACTACAAAATCGTTTGCATTACCACTTAAAAGGGAAATACTACGACGCTAAAGCGTCTTTGGTTATAAACGTGAAAGCTCTAAAAAAATCACTGCTGAGATGTAGTATACATCTATTTCTATACACATAAATTAGTATTGCTGCATGGCAAATGAATACAGCACAAGGATATACTCACCGTAGATGTACTAATTGAGAACGCTGCAGAGTTGAAGATCTACAAACAGGTCGCTCAAAAGTTACAGCCAAGACGCCCACGAGTTGATGGAGAAGGAACACGATGGATTTCGAACCAAGACACACACGAGATGCTCGTGGATGGCAGAGTACGCACAAGTGATTGAAAAGTTGTAAAGTCGCGGTTTATATTTCGGAACGCAGGTACACATGACCCCGATGTGACCTATCAGCGTTCTCAGTGAGACGTAACAACAAAGCCATTTGAAATATATAACGTTATGGCGTCACCTTTTGTAATGTAATAATGTGATTTAAAGGGGTCTTCTTTTGTAATAGTGATGCATTGTAAATACGCCCTTACGTAAAGTTCACACCTACCTCCTAGGCTGTCGTGACAGTTGGCGTCACCTTTTGTAATGTAATGTAAAGGGGTGCCTTTTTCAATGTAATAATGTGATGTAGGCATCACCTTTTGTCTTTGGAATGCATTTGGGAGTATGGTGATAATTACATTACTATAATAATGTTCACACCATCTCCCAGGCCATTATGACAGATGGCGTCTCCTTTTGTAATTTGTAATATATTGGGATCTTCGAAATAATTGCGTATCTATCTACGAGCGACATTGCTAAATTTAAAGGCGTCTACTTTTGTAATGCATAACGCCTACCTGGCCACAACAAGACGCTGCGACGGCCCCTTTCATCGTTGCTGACGTCGTTGCTTTTCATGTCAAACACAACGATTCAGGCTGATCTAACGACCAAATAAAGTTCTGAACTTTCGGCAACGACTAGCGATGTCACAGCGGGATCCGGATCGCTGCTGCGTGTCAAACACAACGATATCGTTATCCAGGACGCTGCAACGTCATAGATCGTTGTCGTTCTCGTTGCAATATTGCTCAGTGTGAAGGCACCTTTAACCAGAACAAGTGATGGTTTATTCCATGACCAAACACAGCCCTGTGTTATCATCACTGGCCCTTAACCTTTCATTCCATAATCCTCTGCAGTGCCTTTGGCATCAATAATGCTAAGTTGACTTGTATTTCATTACCCGATTTTAAAGGTTTTCTTATCAAATTTTAAACTCCAGGGAATTTTCTACAACTTATAAAAATGCAAATAATTATACTATGAGCCCAAAAAAAATATGAGCCCTTTACTGGCAAATCTTCCAAATCATCCAGAATGCAACAAACATTTTTCCTTCAATCACATAAGAAAAGGCAAATTACATGTTTCTGCTATTTATCACTACTAATGTCAAACAGAATTAATATAACTTCTTAATCCCTGTATTAGTATAAACAAAATGCACAGCACTATAATTAAGAAGACTTTTGGCAGGCAACTTAGCATCCAGTGAAAAGACTACATTACACTAACATGGCTCCCATCAGCGATGACAATGAGGGCGAAAGTCTGTAGACAGTCCAGTAGCATAAATCAGTCTCACTTGTAGAATACATTTACAGGTATGTGCAGAACCATTATTCAGAAACAGCAAAACTGTTAATTTTTCATTTAATGCAATGAAATCTTAAATTACATAAAATAACTAATATTAGGATAAATAACCGAATGTAAGCTTTTCAATTAAATATATTTTCAGAAAAGGAGTTATTATTTAGAACGATTTATATTATTTTTATTTTTCCACATGAAAATTTTTATATGCACTCCGTTCATTGTGGTCCGGTCTTAGTCTATCGATATATACAGTTGTGAGAATGCATATTTACTCTGGTCTGGAGTCTAAATTTATGAGTCTTGTTTTAGGCCTGCATTATATGATGGTGCCTGACATGGGATATGAATTTATTTATGTGTTTTGTCTAACAACTTTATCAATTTATGGGTCTGAATTGAAAGATTTAGTCTGGGCAGCTCCAATTTATTCAGTGGTCTGCATTTATTTCAGTATCTGGTCTGAGCAGCAGCATAGCTACCGGGCCCCGCGTTCAGAGGGTCCCACCCAGAACTACGCTACCCTACGCAACTGTGCACGCCAATTCAGTCAAGCCCCACAGTAGAGCCAGGAGACACAATCTCCCTGCACTACCGCTCACCGTTCTGTAGACTGTAAGTTGCTTTAAGCCGGTGGTCTATAGAATGGCAGAGGTGCCGATTCACAAGCAGGATATCAGAGTTCCGGCACGGTGACAGAACTCTGATGTCCTGTGGGTGCATCAGACCGATGACAGCGCATTGGTCTGCCCAGCCCTTGCCGGAGGACTCGTCAGGACACTGGAATGGGTGAGTATATGATGTTTTTTATTTGGATTAAAACTTATTGATGCATCAAACGATGGGGGACTCTGAAACAGTAGTGGGGCCCTCATACATCATATGGACTACTGTGGGGGCTCTCATACATTATAGGGACTACTGTGGGGGCTCTCATACATTATAGGGACTACTGTGGGGGCCCTTATAAAGAGTGAGGCTATTATTCAGTTTGGGTGCTAAAGTGGGGGCCATTCTACAGTTTGGAGGCTAATGTGAGGGCCATCATTCAGTTTGGGGGCTGTGTGTGTGGCCATTATACAGATTGGGGTGTAATGTGTGGGCAATCCTACAGTGTGAGGACTAATGTGGGCATGCTCATACATTGTAGGGACATCTGTGGGGGGTTCTCAAAGTCAGGGGCGGACATACCGCCGGTTCAACCGGTGCAAGCGTACCGGGGCCCAGAATGGGAGGGGGCCCCACCCGACGGACATACACGGCACGTCGGCAATCGGCATTGTTGTGACTGCTGCAGCCTACCGCTGCGTGGATCATCCTGTAATGAGCGCCGGGCCGGCGCCGCGGTACCCAACGAGTGACATGACCGCTGGTGAAGAAGCTCAGAAGCTGCCGTGCCCGGCGCCCGCCACTGCCCGGAGTCTGCGGAGACCATCTGTCCACAGTCCGGGTCTGGAAGAAGGAGCCAGGAGCAGGTGAGTATCATATTTACCTGTCCACGATCCACGCGCCGGGCGCCGCTCCATCTTCCCGTCTCTGCGCTCTGACTGTTCAGGTCAGAGGGCGCGATGACGTATAGTGTGCGAGCCGCCCTCTGCCTGATCAGTCAGTGCGGAGAGACGGGACAGTGAGGACCAGCGGGCGGGCAGAGACGAGAGTCAAGCCGAGGTGAGTATGTCTTTTTTTTTTTATTGCAGCAGCATTTATATGTGGCGCCGGCACAGGCGTTATATATGGAGCAGGAGCATCTATCTATGGGGCCATAATGAATTGTATGGAGCATTATATGTGGTGGCACAGCTTTATATGGACTCCATATAAAGCTGTGCCGCCACATATAATGCTCCATACAATTCATTATTACCCCATAGATGCTCCATCCGATGGAGCATCTATGGGGTAATAATGAATTGTATGGAGCATTATATGTGGCGGCACAGTGTTATATGGAGCATCTGTGGGGCCATAATGAATTGTATGGAGCATTATATGTGGCGGCACAGGCACAGCGTTATATAGAGCATTATATGTGGCGGCACAGCTTTATAGGGAGTCCATATAAAGCTGTGCCGCCACATATAATGCTCCATACAATTCATTATGGCCCCATAGATGCTCCATATTATGGATGGAGCATCTATGGGGCCATAATGAATTGTATGGAGCATTATATGTGGTGGCACAGCTTTATATGGAGTCCATATAAAGCTGTGCCGCCACATATAATGCTCCATACAATTCATTATTACCCCATAGATGCTCCATATTATGGAGCATCTATGGGGTAATAATGAATTGTATGGAGCAAGCATTATATGTGGCGGAACAACTTTATATGGAGCATCTATGGGGCAATATTCAATATTGAATTGCATGGAGCATTATATGTGGCGGCACAGCTTTATATGAAGCATCTCTGGGGCAATATTCAATAATGAATTGTATGGAGCAAGCATTATATGTGGCGGCACAGCCTTATATGGAGCTTCTATGGGGCAATATTCAATAATGAATTGTATGGACCATTATATGTGGCGGCACAGCTTTATATGGAGCATCTATGGGGCAATATTCAATAATGAATTGTATGGAGCATTATATGTGGTACAGCTTTATATGGAGCATCTATGGGGCAATATTCAATAATGAATTGTATGGAGCATTATATGTGGCGGCACAACTTTATATGAAGCATCTATGGGGCAATATTCAATAATGAATTGTATGGAGCAAGCATTATATGTGGCGGCACAACTTTATATGGAGCATCTATGGGGCAATATTCAATAATGAATTGTATGGAGCATTATATGTGGCGGCACAGCTTTATATGGAGCATCTATGGGGCAATATTCAATAATGAATTGTATGGAGCATTATATGTGGCACAGCTTTATATGGAGCATATATGGGGTAATAATGAACTGTATGGAGCATTATATGTGGCACAGCTTTATATGGAGCATTTATGGGGCCATAATGAACAGTATGGAGCATTATATGGGGCACAGCTTTATATGGAGCATCTATGGGGCCATACTGAAATGTATGGAGCATTATACTGTATGTGGCACAGCTTTATATGGGGCATCTATGGGGTAATAATGAAATGTATGGAGCATTATATGTGGCACAGTCTTATATGGAGCATTTATGGGGCCATAATGAACTGTATGGAGCATTATATGGGGCACATTTTTATATAGAGCATCTTATGAGCCCATCATGAACTGTATGGAGCATTATATGGGGCTCATAATTCAATATGGATATTCAAAAACACTTAACCTTCTGATGTCTCAATTAATTTTACTTTTATTGGTATCTATTTTTATTTTTGACATTCACCGGTAGCTGCTGCGTTTTCCACCCTAGGCTTATACTTGAGTGAATAAGTTTTCCCAGTTTTTTGTTGCAAAATTAGGGGGGGTCAGCTTATACTCGGGTCGGCTTATACTCGAATATATACAGTAGTTTAAGAAGGGGTTGTCTAGTAGTGGACAACCCTTTTAAGCACCTACATGCATCTGACATACCTGTTGATATGTTGTGGTGTTTATGCCCCTTTTTATTGTTTATAATACAATAATATATCTGCGGTATGGGGGGGGGCCCAGGAAGATTTCTTGCACAGGGGCCCTCTGCAGTCTGTGTCCGCCCCTGCTCAAAGTATGGCAGCTTTTTCACTTTGGGTGTAATGTAGGGGTAATTATACAGTTTGGGGGCTAATGTGGAGCACATTATACAGTGTAGGAGCTAATGTGTGGCCCATTATACAGTTTGGGCTCTTATGTAAAAGCCATTATGCAGTTTATGGGCTAATGCAGTGTTCTTCATACAGCGTGGAAGCTAATGTGCTGGCCATTATACATTTTAGGGCCTAACGTGGGGAATTCATAATGTGTGAGGACCCTCATATATTGTAGGGACATCTGTGGTGGTTCTTAAAGTGTGGTAGCCATTATACAGCATGTGAGCTAATGTGCGGGCCATTATTCAGTTTGAGTCTTAGGCCGGCGTCACACTAGCGAGTTTTACGGACGTAAGAGCGCATAAAATACGTCCGTAAAACACGCCTAACAAACGTCCCAATTATTCTCTATGCCCCTGCTCCTATCTGCCGTAATTTACTGATCAGTATTATACGGCTTTCTACGGCCGTAGAAAATCGCAGCATGCTGCGTTTGTCACCGTATTGTGCAAAAAAAACACCAAAGAAAGTCTATGGAAGCCAGAAAAATATGGATTACACACGGACCAGCAGTGTGACTTGCGAGAAATACGCAGCGGTGTTAGAGAGAAAAGCCGGTAATTCAGTGCGGTGTACAGTAAAATCACACTGACAGCTTACAATAGAATAGGTAGAATACATGTGTACACATATATATATATATATATATATATATATATACCTATTCTGTCAGTGAGACACATATATGTATATATATTAATATTTCATACAGCGCTAGATAGCTTTAAAGCCGGTAATTCAATTGCTGGCTTTTGCCATCTTCTTCCTAAACCCAACATGATATGAGACATGGTTTACATACAGTAAACCATCTCATATCACCTTTTTTTTTTGCATATTCCACACTACTAATGTTAGTAGTGTGTATATGCAAAATTTGGCCGTTCTAGCTATTAAATTAAAGGGTTAAATGGCGGAAAAAATTGGCGTGGGCTCCTGCGCAATTTTCTCCGCCAGAGTAGTAAAGCCAGTGACTGAGGGCAGATATTAATAGCCTGGAGAGGGTCCACGGTTATCGCCCCTTCCCCCCCCTGGCTAAAAACATCTGCCCCCAGCCACCCCAGAAAAGGCACATCTGGAAGATGCGCCTATTCTGGCACTTGGCCACTCTCTTCCCATTCCCGTGTAGTGGTGGGATATGGGGTAATGAAGGGTTAATGCCACCTTGCTATTGTAAGGTGACATTAAGCCAAATTAATAATGGAGAGGCGTCAATTATGACACCTATCCATTATTAATCCAATAGTAGTAAAGGGTTAAAAAAAACACAAACACATTATTTAGAAGTATTTTAATGAAATAAAAACAAAGGTTGTTGTAATATTTTATTCTACGCTCAATCCATCTGAAGACCCTCGCTATGTAACAAAGAAAAAATAATAAACCAACAATATACATACCTTCCGAAGATCTGTAACATCCCACGATGTAAATCCATCTGAAGGGGTTAAAATATTTTACAGCCAGGAGCTCTGCTAATGCAGCGGTGCTCGTGGCTGCAAAACCCCGGGGAATGAAGGTAAAGTAGGTCAATGACCTATAGTTACCTTCATTTGCGGTGATGCGCCCTCTGCTGGTTGTCCCTCGAGCGTGGGAACTTTCCTAGAAAGCTCTCAGGCTCGAGTTCATATGAGGACAACCAGCAGATGGCGCCTCACCGCAAATGAAGGTAAATATAGGTCATTGACCTACTTTACCTTCATTCCCTGGGGTTTTGCAGCCACGAGCACCGCTGCATTAGCAGAGCTCCTGGCTGTAAAATATTTTAACCCCTTCAGATGGATTTACATCGTGGGACGTTACAGATCTTCGGAAGGTATGTATATTGTTGGCTTATTATTTTTTCTTTGTTACAGAGCGAGGGTCTTCAGATGGATTGAGCGTAGAATAAAATATTACAACAACCTTTGTTTTTATTTCATTAAAATACTTTTAAATAATGTGTTTGTGTTTATTTTAACCCTTTACTACTATTGGATTAATAATGGATAGGTGTCATAATTGACGCCTCTCCATTATTAATTTGGCTTAATGTCACCTTACAATAGCAAGGTGGCATTAACCCTTCATTACCCCATATCCCACCGCTACACGGGAATGGGAAGAGAGTGGCCAAGTGCCAGAATAGGCGCATCTTTCAGATGTGCCTTTTCTGGGGTGGCTGGGGGCAGATGTTTTTAGCCAGAGGGGGGCCAATAACCGTGGACCCTCTCCAGGCTATTAATATCTGCCCTCAGTCACTGGCTTTACTACTCTGGCGGAGAAAATTGCGCAGGAGCCCACGCCAATTTTTTCCGCCATTTAACCCTTTAATTTAATAGCTAGAACGGCCAAATTTTGCATATACACACTACTAACATTAGTAGTGTGGAATATGCAAAAAAAAAGGTGATATGAGATGGTTTACTGTATGTAAACCATGTCTCATATCATGTCGGGTTTAGAAAGAAGATAGCAAAAGTCGGCAATTGAATTACCGGCTTTAAAGCTATCTCACGCTGTATGAAATAATAATAATATATATATATATATATATATATATATGTCTACTGACATATATATATATATATAGATAGACAGTATATATGTTTTTATGGGTTTTTTTACACATGGATCCCTTGTATAGCCGTATGTCGGTTTTGCAAGCCGGCGAGAAAAACACGCAGTACGGATGCCATACGGATTACATACGGAGGATGCCATGTGCAAAATATGCTGACACACCCTGCCTACGGAGGAGCTACGGACCACTATTTTGGGGACTTTTCAGCGTATTACGGCCGTAATATACGGACCGTATTGTCTTACGCCGAGTGTGACGCCGGCCTTACAGTGGGGCCATTATACCATTTGAGGACTAGTTTAGAGGCCATTATACAATTTGGGCTCTACTGTGAGGCCATGGTACAGTTTGAGGGCTTCTGTGGTGGTCATTATACAGTGTTTTGGGGGAGCAGTGGGGGCATCATACTCTGTATAAGGGAGCTGTAGACCCACCATACTGTGTCTAGAGGAGTTGTACATTGGGGGACTCAGTGGACACTATTAAATGTTAATTGAGCACTTAAGAAACATTGTTATAGAGGCACTCAAAGTATTATGGCCATCAAAGAGGCAAAATGTGGGCACTGTCTTCTAGGGATCTTGCGCAAGGCATTAATATTTCCTATGGGGAAATTGTACCATCTAAAGGACACAAAGGAGGCATTATTACTATATAAGGTTCACAGTGGTGGCACTATTATGTGTGGCGCTAAGAGGAGCTCTGCTTTTGTGCCACATAGCAGGTGCAGTAATAGGGACACATATGGCAGCAGCGGCTCAGCATTGGGGTATCAGCAGGATGAGGAGGTTGTGGATAAATGGAGACGATGCAGGAAATGTGAGATGTCAGATGTGTCTTTGTTGTAATCTCTGCAGACAAGTACTGGCTGGAGAAGTTGTCATGTTGGTCTGGGCCAGATGGAGAAGACATTAAAAAAATGACTCCATCATAGAGAACATCAGCTGTATGACACTATGTATAACTGTATACCGTAAGAGAAAGGAAGAATATAAAAAAAAATCAACATTTAACAATTTATAGAAAAAAGGTTACATATTGTATATTGTGACTTTCAGTTGAATAACTAAATAAAAAAAATAGCCTTGACAGTGTGGCTGGTTGGCAGAGTTCACATGCCGTTTAAGCTTGTAGATGCCCCAAGATTTCCAGTGTCCATTTAGAGCTTTATAAAGTACAGATATTGTTTATTTTGAATACTTTTCTCCTTTGTCTTGCTGTGGGTGATAATATATTTACTCAAATGATTATGGTTTATTTTAATTCAACAAAACAAAAAACAATTCTTCCATTTTGTGATCATTTTATTCTCAGTTTTGCAGACTTTTCTTATTTCTGGATAGCATTGCAGAAAAAAATAATAATAAAATCGCCGCAGGTGCCATTGTTTGCTTTTATTCAACCATCACAGGTTCTACAAGGTCAAACGCAAACCTGATGCTTTTGGCTCCCTGGGAAATCGAGATTATGTTGGACAAACAACATACTTAAAACATTGCCCAACACAGCTGAGATGTGACATAATCATCAATGGATTTAGAGGTGCGGCCGATTAAATAAACGCAGGTCAAGACTCCAACATCCATTGATATAGAACATAAATGCTTAAGGAACATGTGTAGCAAAACAGCTGTGGTGAGCCAAAACAGTCTATATTCAGTGGAAGCTTGAGAGACGGCATTATATTTCAATGTACTGCCGCCATCAGTTACTGTCCCCATTAGAGCTCATTGTCACAGCAGGCAAACATGGCTAAATGCCGTAGCATTTGTAGGCATCTCCTACCTCTTTGCTATACAACCCAGACTGCTATGACGACATCTCCTGACAATTGAAGGGTTTGCTGTGAAGTCCTCTGACTTCTCGCTTTTGCAGCCATCGTCATTCTCTACAGCAGGGGTCCCCAACCTGTAGCTCGGGAGCCACATGTGGCCTGCGGTCCCATGAATTGTGGCTAGTGACTGTCTGCCAGCTTGGTGCATTAGCTCCATGTCTAGCAAACTGGTATGAGAACACATCTCAAAATGGTGAATTTTGTGAGTAGCCCTGCACAGTAGTGCAGATCTGGATGCACATTCACTGGTCTTAGGGGTTTAGAGATGTTTTAGGTATGGTGCGCAAGAAGATGGTACTACCTGTTAGAGGAGGTGCTCAAAGCTGGATGTGACAGTGTGTTGGGAGTCATTGATGGGAGAATAATGAATGGAGGTATTTTGGGAACTCAGTATCTCAGTTTACTGCTTTGGAGTGATTTCTGTGTAAAAGCTTTGGTTATCATTATACCTGTTATGGGGGGCTTTGGTTGACACTACTTTGAAGGGGGTGGGAGCTGGATGTGGCTCGTGACCCTCTCTCAGTGCTGAATGTGGCTCGCGACCCTCTCTCTAAGCTGAATGTGGCTCTCAAGGTCAGAAAGGTTGGGGACTACTGCTCTACAGCAACACAAATAACTGTAGGACCCCTGACTAGACCACTAAATAAATCCAGTCTCTATGTCAGAAGCCAGATCTTTCACAAGTGAGGTCTTCTGTGATTGGAGCTGTTCCTCTACCCTTTTTCCTTTCTTTGTGCATCCCAAACCTTTGTTACTACACTGCTCAAAAAAATAAAGGGAACACTAAAATATCACATCCTAGATATCACTGAATGAAATATTTCAGTTGCAAATCTTAATTCATTACATAGTGGAATGTGTTGAGAACAGTAAAATATAAAAATGATCAATGTAAATCAAAATTGATATCCCATGGAGGTCTGAATTTGGAATGATGCTCAAAATCAAAGTGGAAAATGAAGTTACAGGCTGATCCAACTTCAGTAGAAATTCCTCAAAACAAGGAAATGATGTTTAGTTGTGTGTGTTGCCTCCATGTGCCTGTATGACCTCCCTACCGTACAATGCCTGGGCATGCTACTGATGAGGGGGCAGATGGTCTCCTGAGGGATCTCCTCCCGGACCTAGACTAAAGCATCCGCCAACTCCTGGACAATCTGTGGTGCAACGTGACGTTGGTGGATGGTGTGAGACATGATGTCCCAGATGTGTTCAATCGGATTCAGGTCTGGGGAATGGGCGGGCCAGTCCATAGCTTCAATGCATTCATCTTGCAGGAATTGCTGACACCCTCCGGCCACATGAGGACCGGCATTGTCCTGCATTAGGAGGAACACAGGGCCAACCCCACCAGCATATGGTCTCACAAGGGGTCTGAGGATCTCATCTCAGTACCTCAGTACCTAATGGCAGTAAGGCTACCTCTGGTGAGCACATGGAGGGCTGTGCGGCCCTCCAAAGAAATGCCACCCCACAACATTACTAACCCACTGCTAAACCGGTCATGCTGAAGGATGTTGCAGGCAGCAGATCGCTCTCCATGGCATCTCCAGACTCTGTCACGTCTGTCACATGTGCTCAGTGTGAACCTGCTTCATGCATTCACACTAGAAAGGTTCCCAGCAAAATCGGAGATCGCCTTGTCATTGGCTGCTGGGCATGCATGAATTGGCCAAATTATGTGCTTAGTATATCCATTTTTTCTTAATAGCTACAGCAGCAATGCTATTCATATTTCATATATTTCATATTTGCATGCCTTAGCACTACAGAGTGCAACTTTATGTTTTTTAGGTCTTTTTGTAAAATATTTAGGGAGGTCACTGCTGCGTGGCAAAGTAATTATGTAGCAGAGTAGATGTAGTGTTTATGTATATATTACATATGCTACGTGTTACGGAACCACTCAGCACCCAGTTATATGTATGTATAATAGGTTCCATGTGAGATGCATGTCCCTAATGCATCAGCCCACAGGCTGCGCCCCTGGGCAGAGGGGACACGATATTCCCCTTTTGTCTGCCCCCACCTTTGTAATTCCCACAGTAAATATCGGCAGGCTCCGGCCACCTGCGGCTATTGTAATGTATGTCTGGCCTGCTGCTTTTCTATTGGCCTGCCTCTGTATCTGTGTGATATATTCTGTGTCCTGTGAGTAAAGTGTTGTCAGACTGGAAATATGTGGAGAAGCAGTGATCTTTTATATGCGCCCATGTAACCAAGCAATTCCAGCCAGCGTCCTTCATTCAGACACCAGCCAAAGCAGAGTGGACCTCTTGAAACATGGGGTGGTACTGAAAGAGGTACCCCAGCTTGGTAGACCCCGTTACACTGGTGGCAGACAGCGGGATATGATACCCCTTCTACAGGAGGAAAGGAATGAATGGAAAACAACTACCAGAAGTTAAAGAGGACTACATTAAAAGATCTGGTGGAAGCCCAAGGGTTGATCGCCAGCAACAAAACAAAAGCGGATTTGATAGCAGCCATCATGGAACATGACAGTGCAGCGCCCCCCAATGTGAACGTGGAGGACACTGAATTCCAGAGGGAGGTAAAGAACAGACTGGCGTTCTAAGTGGAGCTGGCCAAGATGGAGATGGCAGAACGGAGAGAGGAGAGTCAGCGAGCAGGTGGAGCTCTGGCCTTCGACCAGGTACCTTCAACAGTAAGCCACAAAAAGATCCAGCATAATGCCTTCCGACAGTTGGGGGAGGCAGAGGAAGACATTGATGGCTTTCTGCAGGACTTTGAGCTACAGTGGGTACAAGGGAGTCAAGCAACCACTAAGGAGGACGTCCTCCAGCTCTTCTTGTTAGAACGATTCTTTAATGGACTAACCCCCGAGACACAGGAATGGCTTCAGGACAGGCGGCCAACGACTCTTGAGGAAGCTGCTTGTCTGGCCGATGAACATCATGATGCCAGGAGGCCTCAGTTGTCCGGATCAAAGATGGTCACAAGGGGTCCGCCCATGGACCTGGAGGGCCCCAAACCACCGAAGATTGAAGGGGGACCAGCTAGAAACCTGGCCTACCACAGTCCCCCTGGGGCGCGATGCCACACCTGCCGTCAGCTGGGAAACCTGCAAAGACAATGCCCCAACCAGACTCAGCATACCCAGTGGCCAAAGGCGGGAACAGCTACCTTCAGCCAGGCTGCTGTACACTGCTACCGAGGTGAAGCTGACCCGGCATTGGGGGCTACGACTAACCAAGGGGTGGAAGAGATGGAGGAAGTGCTGCATGAAGTAGACCCCATGCAGGCAGCTCGGCAGATAATCAACAACAGCATTGACAAGTCGTGTGGGTTAATGGGAAGCGTATGCAGGGACTAAGAGATTCCGGGGCAACTTTGACCCTTGTGAAGCCTCATCTCGTCCGGGACTATGAGAAGATGGACCAGACAGTGGCAGTCTGTGTAGCAGGAGGAGCTATACATCGACTGCCCACTGCCAGGATTCACCTGAACTGGGGAGTCGGGGATGGCCTTGTTGAGGTCGGCTTGATGGAGGATTTGCCTGCAGAAATCTTGCTGGGAAATGACTTGGGGCCCATGTTGTCTGCCTTCTCGGTTGCCCCTCTGGCTGAGACATATCCTGTGACCACCCGGAGACAAAGCTCGAGCTGCGGAGGCGGAATCAGACTCAGAGGAGGCCCAGGTAAGACATCCTAGCCCTACACGTATTCCCATAGCCAGACATATTTCTTGGGCCACCCCAGATAAATTTAAGAGGGAGTTACTTGAGGATCCTTCATTGGAGGGATATCGAGGGAAGGCACAGAAGGGGAGAGGGGTACTGGAAGGGGAACAGTTTGTATAGAAGCAGGGACTCCTCTACCGGATCACAGAGCAGCACCACAGAGGGACGAGCCCCACTATATAACGACAGCTGGTAGTTTCTAAGAAGTATAGGCAGGAGGTACTGCGAATCTCTCATGACATACCCTTGGCTGGGCACTTCGGCGTCAGTCGCACCAGGCATCGTTTGACACAAAAATTCTTTTGGCCGGGGGTAACCTATGATGTTCGTTAGTACTGCCAGACCTGTGACAGTTGGCAGCGCATTGCAAGAGGGGAGATCGATGCAAGGCCAAATTACGCCCCCTCCCCATTGTGGAGGAACCTTTCAGCCGAGTAGCGGTCGATCTGATAGGGCCAAACCCAGTTAATCAGGGAAAAGGTATATATTGACAGTGGTAGATTATGCCACACGGTATCCAGAGGCAGTTGTGTTACCTACCATACTGGCAGAGACGGTGGCGGCCGCCCTGCTCTAGGTTTTCTCATGGGTTGGATTTCGCCGGGAGATTATCTCGGACCAGGGTACCCAGTTTACAGCAGAGGTGACCAACCAACTGTGGAAGCTGTGCGGCGTAAAGTCCATTAGAAGCGCCCCGTATCACCCACAAACCAATGGGTTGTGTGAACGCTTTAACGGGACGTTAAAACAACTCATTGGGACTTTTACCAGGACCAACAGGGACTGGGAGAAATTCTTGCCTCACCTCCTGTTTGCCTATCGGGAGGTGCCCCAAGAATCCACGGGGTTCTCCCCATTCGAGCTGGTATACGGGAGACGGGTAAGGGGACCCATAGACTTAGTGCTAGAACACTGGGAAGGGGAGGGCCTCATAGAAGGGATACCTAATTGTACCCTATGTGCTGGAATTCTGGGACCGCCTACAGGAGCTGACCCAGGCTGTATGTGAGAACATGCAGGTGAACCAGTGGCGCCAGCGTGTATGGTACGATCGGAGGGCCAGAGAGCGCACCTTGGAAATAGGGCAGAAGGTCCTCGTGTTAGAGCCCACTAGGCAGAACAAGTTCCAAGCTGCATGGCAGGGGCCCTACCAGGTAGAGGGGAAAATAGCCGACACAACCTATAATGTCGCTGATTGTGATGACCCCAGGGTTATCCGCATATTCCACGTGAATATGCTGAAGCCCTACCGGGAGCGCCCTGAAGAGGTAGTGGCCATCTGTGCACCTGAAGCAGAGGATTTAGCTGGACTTCCCTTGGCCGGATGTCTTAGGGGAAAGGACTCAGTTTAAAACATGGGGCCAGGTACACTTGGGTGAAGACCTAGGCCCCCGTGAGAGACAGCAGGCGGAGGAGTTGTTGAGGCAGTGACAGAGGATGTTTTCGGGGAGACCAGGGTACACTCGCCTGGCACAACATAAGGTTGAGACCCAGGATCAGACCCCCCTGCGACAAAACTCCTTCCGTGTCCATGAGCCTGTACGAGAGGGGATGCAACAAGAGATCAGGGTGGATAAATTTCAATGTTTTTTTTTTTTAAATAAAAAAAAAATCGGATTTTTTTTATTTAAATCGGATTTTTTTTATTTAAATCGGATTTTTTTCAATAAACTGCTTTTTGAGGAAACTATTTTACCATCCAAAGGTTCTTCCATCATGAGATAAAGCTGAGTTGTTTAACTCAGTAGAATAAAGGCTGTATATGTGTAACATTCACAATGCCATGCTCTTCCAGAGGTTTCTGTAGGATTAGTGGGCAGTTTCTCTCCTATATTATCACAGACGCTCGCTTTACTTACGCAGTTCTCAAAACTGAATTTGACTCCGCAGAGGTCCCAGCCTCTTCTTCACGGCAAAAATGTTACAACATGAACAGAGTTGAGAAAAAGACCTTAATCCTATTGTTCTACAAACCTATGAATACAGAATCAACCCCTTCAGTGCCAAGTCCAAGAAGTTAGACAATATGTTTCTGATTGTTTGGAGTGGAATAGATCTGCAAAACACAAGAAGAATGTGAATCTAAGTGTGAGGAGGAGGAAGGGCAAGCAGACAAGAAAATGAAAGTGAAACTTTTAGCACAATACTGCAGCATAGCCACATGATGCAACAAAGAGATGCAAGGCCTGGTGGCGCGAATGAGGCAACATCATGAGAAGTGCGGTGATGAAGATGAGTCTTCTCATGATGTTGCCTCATTCGCGCCACCAGGCCTTGCATCTCTTTGTTGCATCGTTTGCATTTTGCACGCATGCGTGCCTTACCGATAGGCGAAGGAGCTTCATTAAAATATTCCCAAACTGGGTCTCTTTTACGGCCTGCTGCCATTATAAGGAAAGAATGTAATAAACCTCAGATCGTACACACAAACAGATCCAGACTTGTCTGTCTGTGGCTATGCTGCAGTATTGTGCTCAAAGTTTCACTTTCATTTTCTTGTCTGCTTTCCCTTCCTCCTCCTCACACTTAGATTCACATTCTTCTTGTGTTGTGCAGATCTATTCCACTCCAAACAATCAGAAACATATTGTCTAACTTCTTGGACTTGGCACTGAAGGGGTTGATTCTGTATTCATAGGTTTGTAGAACAATAGGATTAAGGTCTTTTTCTCAACTCTGTTCATGTTGTAACATTTTTGCCGTGAAGAAGAGGCTGGGACCTCTGCGGAGTCAAATTCAGTTAGGTAGAAACTTTGATTTAAATCACTGATTTAAATCAAGCCTTACTGACTAGCGATTTAAATCGTGATTTAAATCGTGATTTAAATCAGTTAGATTTAAATCAAATCCACCCTGCAAGAGATACAAGAGATGTTGCATTTAGGGGTCATTGAAGAGTCAGATAGTCCCTGGGCATCCCCCATAGTGTTAGTGCCCAAGAAGGATGGAACTACACAGTTTTGTGTAGACTATCGTAAGCTCAATGAGAAAACAGTGACAGATGCAAATCCCATGCCGCGTGTGGATGAGTTGTTAGACCGGCTGATGGGGGCAAAGTATTTGACCAGCATCGATCTATGCAAAGGCTACTGGCAGATTCCCCTTAGTCCTGACGCTATTCCCAAGTCGGCATTTGTCACCCCGTTCGGCTTATTCCAGTTTCGAGTTATGCCATTCGGGATGAAGAATGCCCCGGCGACCTTCCAGAGGCTGGCTGACCGGCTTCTGGATGGTTTCCAGGACTATGCTTGTGCCTACCTGGATGACATCGCCATCTACAGTGCGACATGGGAAGAGCATCTAAATCACCTAGAGACAGTATTGGACAGGATCCACAAGGCCGGAATCACCCTGAACCCAAACAAGTGTCACGTGGGCAAAGCAGAGGTTCAGTATTTAGGGCATTGGGTGGGGAGTGGGAAACAGTGACCAGAACCAGCCAAGATTGAGGCCATAGCCAAATGGCCCACCCCACACACTAAAACCCAGGGCATGGTGTTTCTAGATACAGCAGAGTATTACAGGAAATTCGTTCCCAATTACAGCAGCGTAGCCAAGCCCCTCACTGATCTGACCCGTAAGAACCAACCCTGCCAGGTAACCTGGATCCCAAAGGACACCCTCACCAATAGCCCTGTATTAGCCGCACCTGATCCAACTAAACGTTTCCTTGTTCACACAGATGCTTCTATGTTTGGATTGGGGGCAGTACTGAGCCAAGTCAGGCCAGACGGCCAAGAACAGCTGGTAGCTTACCTGAGTCGGAAACTACTGCCACGTGAAGTAAGCTATGCGGCCATCGAGAAGGAGTGCCTGGCAGTAGTATGGGCACTCAAGAAGTTGCAACCATATCTGTATGGACATCAGTTTTCCCTCCTAACGGACCATAATCCCCTAGTCAGGCATAATCGGGTCTCCGGAGACAACGCCAGATTGCTGCAGTGGAGTTTAGCCCTACAATCTCTGGACTTCACCATCCACTACAGACCCGGCAAACAAAACAGTAACGCCGATGGACTAAGTCGACAAATGGAACTTGTACCAACCCCATAAACTTCGATCATCCCCAAACCGATCTGTTAAGGATCAGACGGTGTATGCTGATCGCATCGCTGAAAAGGGGAGCCGTGTTACATGTTACGGAACCACTCAGCTGTTGTGAATTCTGTGGCAGAGTTCACTCCTGTGGTCACAAGTGGTACTTCGGCTGATTCTCTCTGGGAGCTTCCGTTTGTGGAGGAAAGTGGTACTGCAGCTTCTGAGTTTCCTCCCTCAGGTGATCTGGTGAGGTCGTTAGCTGCTTCTCTACTTAACTCCACCTGATGCTTTGATCCATGCTTCCTGTCAATGTTCCAGTGTTGGACTTGTGTTTCTCTGGATCATTCCTGTGGCCTGCTGCTCTGCATAGCTAAGTGCTTCTTTGCTATTTGTTGCTATTTTTTCTGTCCAGCTTGTCTATTTGTTTTGCTGGAAGCTCTGGGACGCAAAGGGTGTACCTCCGTGCCGTTAGTTCGGTACGGAGGGTCTTTTTGCCCCCTTTGCGTGGTTTTCTTTAGGGTTTTGTGTAGACCGCAAAGTTATCTTTCCTATCCTCGTTCTGTCTAGAATATCGGGCCTCACTTTGCTGAATCTATTTCATCCCTACATTTGTCTTTTCATCTTACTCACAGTCATTATATGTGGGGGGCTGCCTTTTCCTTTGGGGTATTTCTCTGAGGCAAGGTAGGCTTATTTTTCTATCTTCAGGCTAGTTAGTTTCTCAGGCTGTGCCGAGTTGCATAGGGAGCGTTAGGCGCAATCCACAGCTGCCTCTAGTTGTGTTTGGAGAGGATCAGGAATTGCGGTCTACAGAGTTTCCACGTCTCAGAGCTCGTTCTATTATTTTGGGTTATTGTCAGATTACTGTATGTGCTCTGATCGCTATGTACATTGTGTTACTGAATTGCCTAACACAACAGTACAGGAAGCCAAAAGTACTAATGATTCTCAATAGAGGGAAAAGAGAAGTTATGAGACCATTTTTTTTCCTTTGCACTGTGATTTGCCTTTTTTTTTTCCCCTAGACATTTGGGTGGTTCAGGACACAGGTGTTACAATGGACATTAAAGGTCTGTCTTCATGTGTAGATCAGCTCACGGCAAGAGTTCAAGATATTCAAAATTTTGTGGTTCAGAATTCTTTGTTAGAACCGAGAATTCCTATTCCAGATTTGTTTTTTGGAGATAGAACTAAATTTCTGAGTTTCAAGAATAATTGTAAACTGTTTCTGGCTTTGAAACCTCGCTCCTCTGGTGACCCAGCGCAACAGGTTAGGATCGTCATTTCTTTTTTGCGTGGCGACCCTCAGGACTGGGCATTTTCTCTTGCGTCAGGAGATCCTGCATTGAGTGATATCGATGCGTTTTTCCTGGCGCTTGGATTGCTGTACGATGAGCCTAATTTAGTAGATCAGGCAGAAAAAAATTTGCTGGCTCTTTGTCAGGCTCAGGATGAGATAGAGCTATATTGCCAGAAATTTAGAAAATGGTCCGTGCTCACTCAATGGAATGAATCTGCGCTTGCAGCCATTTTCAGAAAGGGTCTCTCTGAAGCCATTAAGGATGTCATGGTGGGATTTCCTATGCCCGCTGGTTTGAGTGAGTCTATGTCTTTGGCCATTCAGATCGGTCGACGCTTGCGTGAGCGTAAATCTGTGTACCATTTGGCTGTATTACCTGGGATTAAACCTGAGCCTATGCAGTGCGATAGGACTATGACCAGAGTTGAACGGCAAGAACACAGACGTCTGAATGGACTGTGTTTCTACTGTGGTGATTCCACTCATGCTATCTCTGATTGTCCTAAGCGCACTAAGCGGTTCGCTAGGTCTGCCGCCATTGGTACTGTACAGTCAAAATTTCTTCTGTCCGTTACCTTGATATGCTCCTTGTCGTCGTATTCTGTCATGGCGTTTGTGGATTCAGGCGCTGCCCTGAATTTGATGGACTTGGATTATGCTAAACGTTGTGGGTTTTTATTGGAGCCCTTGCAGTGTCCTATTCCATTGAGAGGAATTGATGCTACACCTTTGGCCAAGAATAAGCCTCAATACTGGACCCAGCTGACCATGTGCATGGCTCCTGCACATCAAGAGGTTATTCGCTTTCTGGTGTTGCATAATCTGCATGATGTGGTCGTGTTGGGGTTGCCATGGCTACAAGCCCATAATCCAGTATTGGATTGGAATTCCATGTTGGTGTCCAGCTGGGGTTGCCAGGGGGTACATGGTGATGTTCCATTTCTGTCAATTTCGTCATCCACCCCTTCTGAGGTTCCAGAGTTCTTGTCTGATTACCGGGATGTATTTGATGAGCCCAAGTCCGATGCCCTGCCTCCGCATAGGGATTGTGATTGTGCTATCAATTTGATTCCTGGTAGTAAATTCCCAAAAGGTCGACTGTTTAATTTATCCATGCCTGAGCACACCGCTATGCGCAGTTATGTGAAGGAATCCCTGGAGAAGGGGCATATTCGCCCGTCATCGTCGCCATTAGGAGCAGGGTTCTTTTTTGTAGCCAAGAAGGATGGTTCGCTGAGACCGTGTATAGATTACCGCCTTCTTAATAAGATCACTGTTAAATTTCAGTACCCCTTGCCATTGTTATCTGATTTGTTTGCTCGGATTAAGGGGGCTAGTTGGTTCACTAAGATAGATCTTCGTGGTGCGTATAATCTGGTGAGAATCAGGCAAGGCGATGAATGGAAAACTGCATTTAATACGCCCGAGGGTCATTTTGAGTATCTAGTGATGCCGTTCGGACTTGCCAATGCTCCATCAGTGTTTCAATCCTTTATGCATGACATCTTCCGTGAGTACCTGGATAAATTCCTGATTGTGTACTTGGATGACATTTTGATCTTCTCGGATGATTGGGAGTCTCATGTGAAGCAGGTCAGAACGGTTTTTCAGGTCCTGCGCGCTAATTCTTTGTTTGTGAAGGGATCAAAGTGTCTCTTTGGTGTGCAGAAGGTTTCATTTTTGGGATTCATCTTTTCCCCTTCTACTATCGAGATGGATCCGGTTAAGGTCCAAGCCATCCATGATTGGACTCAGCCGACATCTCTGAAAAGTCTGCAAAAGTTCCTGGGCTTTGCTAATTTTTATCGTCGCTTCATCTGCAATTTTTCTAGTGTTGCCAAACCATTGACCGATTTGACCAAGAAGGGTGCTGATTTGGTCAATTGGTCTTCTGCTGCTGTGGAAGCTTTTCAAGAGTTGAAGCGTCGTTTTTCTTCTGCCCCTGTGTTGTGTCAACCAGATGTTTCTCTTCCGTTCCAGGTCGAGGTTGATGCTTCTGAGATTGGAGCAGGGGCTGTTTTGTCACAGAGAGGTTCTGGTTGCTCAGTGATGAAACCATGCGCTTTCTTTTCCAGGAAGTTTTCGCCTGCTGAGCGAAATTATGATGTGGGCAACCGAGAGTTGCTGGCCATGAAGTGGGCATTCGAGGAGTGGCGTCATTGGCTTGAAGGAGCTAAGCATCGCGTGGTGGTATTGACTGATCATAAGAACTTGACTTATCTCGAGTCTGCCAAGCGCTTGAATCCTAGACAAGCTCGTTGGTCGTTGTTTTTTGCCCGTTTTGACTTTGTGATTTTGTACCTTCCGGGCTCTAAAAATGTGAAGGCGGATGCTCTGTCTAGGAGTTTTGTGCCCGACTCTCCGGGTTTATCTGAGCCGGCGGGTATCCTCAAGGAAGGAGTAATTGTGTCTGCCATCTCCCCTGATTTGCGGCGGGTGCTGCAAAAATTTCAGGCTAATAAACCTGATCGTTGCCCAGCGGAGAAACTGTTTGTCCCTGATAGGTGGACGAATAGAGTTATCTCTGAACTTCATTGTTCGGTGTTGGCTGGTCATCCTGGAATCTTTGGTACCAGAGAGTTAGTGGCTAGATCCTTTTGGTGGCCCTCTCTGTCGCGGGATGTGCGTACTTTTGTGCAGTCCTGTGGGATTTGTGCTCGGGCTAAGCCCTGCTGTTCTCGTGCCAGTGGGTTGCTTTTGCCCTTGCCGGTCCCGAAGAGGCCTTGGACACATATCTCTATGGATTTTATTTCTGACCTTCCCGTTTCTCAAAAGATGTCAGTCATTTGGGTGGTCTGTGATCACTTTTCTAAGATGGTCCATCTGGTACCCTTGTCTAAATTGCCTTCCTCCTCTGATTTGGTGCCTTTGTTCTTCCAGCATGTGGTTCGTTTGCATGGCATTCCAGAGAATATTGTTTCTGACAGAGGTTCCCAGTTTGTTTCGAGGTTTTGGCGAGCCTTTTGTGGTAGGATGGGCATTGACTTGTCTTTTTCCTCGGCTTTCCATCCTCAGACTAATGGCCAGACCGAACGAACCAATCAGACCTTGGAAACATATCTGAGATGCTTTGTTTCTGCTGATCAGGATGACTGGGTGTCTTTTTTGCCTTTGGCTGAGTTCGCCCTTAATAATCGGGCCAGCTCGGCTACCTTGGTTCCGCCGTTTTTCTGCAATTCTGGGTTCCATCCTCGTTTCTCTTCAGGACAGGTTGAGTCTTCGGACTGTCCTGGTGTGGATATTGTGGTGGACAGGTTGCAGCAGATTTGGACTCAGGTAGTGGACAATTTGACCTTGTCCCAGGAGAAGGCTCAACTTTTCGCTAATCGCAGACGCCGTGTGGGTCCCCGACTTCGTGTTGGGGATCTGGTTTGGTTATCTTCTCGTCATATTCCTATGAAGGTTTCCTCTCCTAAGTTTAAACCTCGTTTTATTGGTCCGTATAGGATTTCTGAGGTTCTTAATCCTGTGTCTTTTCGTCTCACCCTTCCAGATTCTTTTTCCATACATAACGTATTCCATAGGTCATTGTTGCGGAGATACGTGGCACCTATAGTCCCATCTGTTGAGCCTCCTGCCCCGGTTTTGGTGGAGGGGGAATTGGAGTATATTGTGGAGAAGATTTTGGATTCTCGTGTTTCAAGACGGAAACTCCAGTATCTGGTTAAATGGAAGGGTTATGCTCAGGAAGATAATTCCTGGGTTTTTGCCTCTGATGTCCATGCTCCCGATCTTGTTCGTGCCTTTCATGTGGCTCATCCTGGTCGGCCTGGGGGCTCTGGTGAGGGTTCGGTGACCCCTCCTCAAGGGGGGGGTACTGTTGTGAATTCTGTGGCAGAGTTCACTCCTGTGGTCACAAGTGGTACTTCGGCTGATTCTCTCTGGGAGCTTCCGTTTGTGGAGGAAAGTGGTACTGCAGCTTCTGAGTTTCCTCCCTCAGGTGATCTGGTGAGGTCGTTAGCTGCTTCTCTACTTAACTCCACCTGATGCTTTGATCCATGCTTCCTGTCAATGTTCCAGTGTTGGACTTGTGTTTCTCTGGATCATTCCTGTGGCCTGCTGCTCTGCATAGCTAAGTGCTTCTTTGCTATTTGTTGCTATTTTTTCTGTCCAGCTTGTCTATTTGTATTGCTGGAAGCTCTGGGACGCAAAGGGTGTACCTCTGTGCCGTTAGTTCGGTACGGAGGGTCTTTTTGCCCCCTTTGCGTGGTTTTCTTTAGGGTTTTGTGTAGACCGCAAAGTTATCTTTCCTATCCTCGTTCTGTCTAGAATATCGGGCCTCACTTTGCTGAATCTATTTCATCCCTACGTTTGTCTTTTCATCTTACTCACAGTCATTATATGTGGGGGGCTGCCTTTTCCTTTGGGGTATTTCTCTGAGGCAAGGTAGGCTTATTTTTCTATCTTCAGGCTAGTTAGTTTCTCAGGCTGTGCCGAGTTGCATAGGGAGCGTTAGGCGCAATCCACAGCTGCCTCTAGTTGTGTTTGGAGAGGATCAGGAATTGCGGTCTACAGAGTTTCCACGTCTCAGAGCTCGTTCTATTATTTTGGGTTATTGTCAGATTACTGTATGTGCTCTGATCGCTATGTACATTATGTTACTGAATTGCCTAACACAACACTCAGCACCCAGAATATGTTGTGCAGTTATATGTATGTATAATAGGTTCCATGTAAGATGCATGTCCCTAATGCATCAGCCCACAGGCTGCGCCCCTGGGTAGAGGGGACACGATATTCTCCTTTTGTCTGCCCCCACCTTTGTAATTCCCACAGTAAATATCGTCAGGCTCCAGCCACCTGTGGCTATTGTAATGTATGTCTGGCCTGCCGCTTTTCTATTGGCCTGCCTTCTGTATCTGTGTGATATATTCTGTGTCCTGTGAGCAAAGTGTTGTCAGACTGGAAATACGTGGAGAAGCAGTGATCTTTTATATGCACCCATGTAACCAAGCAATTCCAGCCAACATCTTTCATTCAGACTCCAGCCAAAGCAGAGTGGACCTCTTGAAACACGGGGTGGTACTGAAAGAGGTACCCCAGCTTGGTAGACCCCGTTACAACATACTTGTTTTTTTATTATATATACCCCTTCTCACATGTAAAGCGCTATGGAATAAATAGCGCTATAATAATAATAATAATATTGAAATTTAATATGTAAACTTAGCGGTACGTATATGTATAAGACTATGTCCAATGTGTGTTGCGTGCAAACATGGGTCTTAGTGTATTTCTATATGTACTACACATTCTAGTTCACACAATTGTTTCTGAAGTTTTTATGAGTTTCTGGATACTAAGTGGTTTTTTCTTCTCTTTAGCTCTATGATCTGTTTGTTATTTTTACAATTCAATCAGTAGACTCAGTCTGGAGGCTCCCTGTAAGAAAGGGGGCAGCAGATATAGTGAGGCAATTAATAGGCAGCAAATACAGTGATACACCGGATGGAAAGAGACTGCAGAGGGGAGGGGAAGTAGATACAGTGAGGAACCTAGTGAGAAGGCACCTGGTGGGAGGGGAAAGCAAATAGCAAGGTACCTGGTGGGAGGGAACTGCAGAAACAGTGAGACACCTGGTGGGAGGTGACTGTAGAAATAGTGATTCATCCAGTGGGAGGGGAAGTACAGTAGATACAGTGAGGCACCTTGTGAGAAGGCACCTGGTGGGAGGGAACTGCAGAGACAGTGAGGCACCGGTGGGAGGTGACTGCAGAGATAGTTAGGCACCTCTTGGGAGGGAACTGCAGAGATAGTGAGGCTCCTGGTGGGAGAGGACTGCAGAGACAGTGAGGCACCGGTGGGAGGTGACTGCAGGGACAGTGAGCTACCTGGTGGAAGAAGACTGCAGAGACCGTGTGGCACCTGGTCGGAGGGAAAGCAGATACAGGGATGGCACCAAGTGGAACTTTGCACCCTGCCTTGCCGAGAGACAAAAAAAAAATTACCAGGATGCTCTTTTGGTGTACCCTGGTCCCATTACACCTTCTTTAAATATGTTTTTAGAATGTGGAAGAAAATTGAAAAAAACCTTTGCAACATGGGAAGAACAGAAAAAAATACAAGCAGAAGTAGCTCCGAAAACAGAAACATTACTGTAATAACATTATTATATTATTATTATTATTATTATTCTTGCTCAGTCACCTACCAGGTTTAACATCACAACCAAAACCCATTAAAAATAAGATTTTGTACAGCTGATTTTTTTTTTACTGTTAATTTCAATCACAGCCGTGGCAATTAGAAAGTGTATTTAATGGAGTGTCATGTTAATTGTTTCCTGAGTTAACCAATTTCTCTGTTTAATTGTCAATTGATTAACCTATTGAAATGTTAAGTGAGTCAGTTTCCTTCCAGTGCAAACAGCAGTACCATATTGTAGATCCATTGGCTGAAGGGGGTGCAATCGTTTGGCAGGCAGCATGTGCTGGTATTTTTTCCTCTCTTTCTTCACCCTCCCTGAGCTTTTAATTAGATAAAGCAATTGTAGATGCATTTGTCACTCTGCTGCAAAGGTTATCAGTGCTGGGGCTGACCTGTGGAGGCTAGCTTCAGAATGGATTTTACAGCAAGGACTGTTGTACTTGATTGCATTGAAATGGTAATTAACTCAAGACTTGCTGTTTTTGTAGCCTTAACTATTCAATCAAATGTTTGCGCTGTCATATATATGCACTTATTAAGTGCTGGTCGGCTCTTAATATACATGCGAAAGGGTCTTTCTTAAGGCCAGAGGTATACAATGTAGATCAAAGTCATTAATAAAGATGTTGCCTGCAGCAAATTAGGGAGAAAAATGAATACATTTTTCATCATTCGTGTTCATAAAACTCGCCTTATCTTAGGATATAACAGCCATTTAAATATAATCTACAGGAATACTGACTGTAATAGAATTCCCCAATAGCTATGGTGGTTAATCGGTGACAAGCACCGACAGAATCCAAATCTTTGCCTTGAGTCTAAAAGTAGCACAAAAAAAAAGAATAAATAAAAAAAAAGAAGAACAAAAAGAAACAAAGCAAAAGAAATGGTCGTTTGCAGCCCAGTCTGATCTTGGAAAATCTCTTAAGGGATTTTACTGCTAATAGGTTTCTCCTTATTCAGGGCTAAGTCGCCACGTTGGGTCTGTAAAAAGGAGGCATACTTTGGAAGAGTTTGTATGTACTTTAATAACTCTTAAAATGGTGTCCTGCATTGTGAGTCCAGGTTTTAGCAGTTGTGTGCTGCCTTTTTTGTGACTGCCAATCTGCTGCTTTGGCCCAGTTGGTAAACAGCTTAAATCCGGACACCCATTCACACTCCGCGCAGTGAATTGAAATTAGGTTTTTGAAAAAAAAAGCTTATTATAGTGGTGGTGACTGACTGGCACTGGGCAGACAAAAGCCTCTAATACTATGCAAGGGTATTTACATTGGAATCAGACCTCCATAAAGAAGAGGAGGGTCATTAATAGGATGGACACATATAAGGAAATGTTTGTCCAGTTTACTTTCCCTACCAGGTAGCGGTAAAGGCTAATTCTGACCTTCCAGTCGTATGGATTTATACTATGCGAAAATGCATGGGGCTAAATATTTTCGGTCCATTAAAAGAAATTTCTGCAGATGTATTATAATACATAGCCAAGTGGTCATAGAAAAAAAAGCCCGGAGACAGGTCAATGTGTATAGAAGCTGCTGTAACCATTGATGGATTCATATTTTATTCAGATTTTCTCTGCGGTCTGAAATGGTCTCCAAGTGGTCAAAGCACCTAAAACATTTAGTCTCACATGCAAATTGTCTCTTCAGAGGGGAAGAGGACTAGAACTCTAGTGCCACCTATTGGAAGTAGCAATCCTAACAGTCAATGTCGACTCTTTAACGAGCCTTGTCACATGACTTAAGATAATAGCCAAACCAGAATTTCAATTTGCAGACACTGTGTTTTGGGGGTACTGCCCCTCGTCAGTCCACTTTGCACTGACGAGGGGCAGTACCCCGAAACATAGTGTCTGCAAATTGAGATTCTGGTTTGGCTATTATCTTAAGTCATGTGACAAGGCTCGTTAAAGAGTCGACATTGACTGTTAGGATTGCTACTTCCAATAGGTGGCACTAGAGTTCTAGTCCTCTTCCTCTCTGAAGAGACAATTTGCATATTTCCCAGAGGAGCATTGCGGCTTTAAGTCTCCTCACCTCGACATGCTTATCATGTCACTCTCCGCAAGGAGAAACGATACTTCTTGGATCCCAGTCTCACATGCAGAAACACCTTCTTTAAAAAGGTTGTCAAGGCTTAGGGTTCAAGTTTGCAGTCACTGTATGTGACTGTAGACTTGTGAATCTTCACGGCATGTATTGTGTGTGCTGTAAGGATCGCACCTACAAGTATGTGATTTTCATGCATGCATTCATATGCAGACTAGACGTCCGTGGCCTCGCTCGATAGAAGTGAATTGAGTGCAGCCATACATGTCTAGTTGGAATGTGACTGGAAAAATACAAGATCACATACTTACCAGAAAATCCTTACAGTATGCACTGTGCGAGCTGTGAGTATTCACAAGTCTTCATTCTTAGAGTTAACAGGCCTTGACAACACATGCAACATGGGTAGAACATACAGATTCCTTGCAGATGTTATCTTTGGTGTGAATTGAACCCAAGACCCCAGCACTGGAAAGTAACATTGCTAACCACTGAGCCACCATTCTATTGTTCAGAATGTCAAGTGGCTATATTATAAAGGAGAGCTGTTATCGACTCTTTTTCTGAGGATACAATCTCAAAAGGATCAAATGTCTTATTTGTGGTTCAGCCTATGAGGCATGGACCACAGAGACTGTGATTGGTTTCCAAGTCAACTTCAAACAAGGATGTGTTCTGCTGGGATAATGTTGCACCTTTTTAGAAGTGGATCCATTATTATATCCCAAAACTGTGCCCATCAATGTATACTGTGGTTTTCTGTAGGGCTAGTCTAACCCTAAATCGAGGAATGTAACCTCTAACAAACTATTGACACACACTATAGGATCTGGTAAAATGTATTTTGCGACAGGAAGATCTATAAGGATAGATAGATAGATAGATAGATAGATAGATAGATAGATAGATAGATAGATAGATAGATAGATAGATAGATAGATAGATTATAGATAGATAGAGTTTCATTATTTCCATAGGTCTCTCTGCACATCCCATGCACATAAGATAACATATATTAGATACTTCAAGGTTACATTGACTGCGCAAATATTTAACATTGCCCTAGAATACTGATACTGCAAATATCTGCAGGTGAAATTGACTCACGGTAGAATCCTATTAATAAACGTGTTCCGAACACTGGCTGTCATGGATAAGGGAAATGGTAACATGGTCATCTAGTTTCAATACAATTTGTTTATTTTTTATTGTTTTTCCCAAAAATAGAGATCCAAAAGTGTTAGAAATGTATACAGGAATAGATGAAAAATAAAGAATATGTCGCATATGAGATTCCATCCCCTAATTATTTATGTTCTCTTTCTCATATATATACATATTATAGCTCAAGCATTTAATCACAGTTGGGTGATCACAGAATGTCCCATTGTTGGGTCCCACAAATAACAGCTGTAATCTGTGGAGGGACCTGGAAACAAACGTTTAATATTAAAGCAGGAGAAATGATGCAGTTCCTATTAAAATAAATGGACTATCTTTGGAATACACAGATGTGTCATGTTCTACAGAGCAAAAGATACTCTTTGTAACCACTCTTGTGAATACATTGGGGTCTTGAACTAGGTTTGAAATTAAGTTTGGAAACCAGAGACCCTTAAAATGTAACATTTTTTAGACATGACCCTCAATCATGTTCCTCACATTACATATCAGTCCAGTGTACATTGGTTGAGGCCAAAAAGACAGATAAGTCATATTTGCTTCATTTTCTCTGCTCTCCATAATATATAAAGTATTTCAGAATACTTTATAACATATTACAGTTTTGACTATTACATTGCCAGTAAATCCATTAATGTTAATATGTTTCCATTTATTGTATTATGTCCTAAAAATGTATCAATTCCTACTGGATGTGACGTTACGGCTCTGTTCACACCTGCATTTTTGGCGTTCCATTTCGCTTTTCCGTTTTAAGAACACAGTAATGAGATTTATGTAGAAAATGGGTCTATAAAATAATGGATACAAACTACATCAGAAGAGCCCCATTGACTATAATGAAGTCTGTCTGGTTTCCATTTTGAGTCCTTTTTTAATGGACCAAAAAGTTGTCATTCTAGCTGATCTGCTACATCTGTTATGTAACTGATCATTTTCTAAATTAATTCCTTTTCTACGTTCGTAGAATGGGAAAGAAAAAGGGAACTCAAAATGCAGGAGTGAAAAGAGACGCACAATATTTGCAGGGACATACAGCATGCACGGATTCTTCCTGATGAGCATAATGTTTAAAGGGGTTATCCAGCCTTTGAGTGGCTGCAGACTTCTAGACTATGTGACTGCAGACTTGTGAATCTTCACATCGCCTGAACAGTGCACACTGTGAGGCTTCTCCGATGAGGACGCCAGGAGCCGGCGGATATGTGATTCACATACTCCGGAGAACACTCCAACTAGACTGTGTCCGGCCTCGCTTAATACTCTTGCAATACTAGTTGGCATGTGACCGCATGTATGCAAATTACATGCTCGCAATCACACCTCCTTCCAGTGTCGACACCATATGGGATTCACAAGTCAGCAGTCAAATGTGATTGCAGACTTGTACTTTCACACCGGACAACCCCTTTAAATCTGCAAAAATTGCATCATCCTCTGATTGGGCCTCTAGCACTGTTGGAAAACTGAACTATATGGTAGTATAGTAATATCAGAACCAGAGTGAAAAAAACCCACACAAGTGGGGTAGAAAATAAAAAAGGCTAGAAATACTTATCAGCTCCCCATTCACGCAGTATCATTTGCTAAATTACGCCAAGGTCCAATATATAGGGTACTATATCCAAGAACTTTTTACAGTTCTAAGCAAGTCAGGTGATTTTTTCATTTACGCACATAACTGGATAATGTTTTGGGGTTTTTTTACACACCATTATAACATTGGACAGCCGAGTAGAATGTGTGTGGGGGTTTTCGTGTTTTGTCAACACATGCTTCTCTTCCCTCTATGTATTATTCTTTGAGGGCTAGACAATAAATGAATAAAAATAATATTTGTTATTATTATTATTTAGTTCTTTTTCGCTTGGACTAACTTGATTCAGACCAAAACCAGTCTGTTGACCAAATTGAACAACTCTCTCCTAAGCAAATTTTAGGAGCTTCATTGATCTCCACATGGGGCCCGTTAGGAACTGTTGGGTTCTATTTCACAATATATCTGTTATAACGTAAAAGAGAAGAAACTAATGCTGCACTCACCCCGAATTTGCTGTGAAGATTGTGATCTTTAATGGAGAAAGATGAAAATTACATCCATCAGGACATCAGGTACATATGTGTCCGTGCTCCTATACCGCACCCTCATATGTACCTGATGTCCTGATGGATGTAATTTTCATCTTTCTCCATTAAAGATCACAATCTTCACAGCAAATTCGGGGTGAGTGCCGCATTAGTTTCTTCTCTTTTACTGCATACCGATTACTCTCTGGACATTCATGCAGAGCACCATTACCCTTTACGATTGTGACGCCTGAATACACAGCTGTCCATTAACAGTCCTGCATGCTTGGAAACATTCTGCTCTAGTGCCATTCTGCTCCCTATACTATTACGAATATATATCTGTTATAACTCCACTAATAATGAAAGCCATGATATCTGTGTAAACAGAAGTTTTGCCACCCTCATCCTTCTCACCAATTAGATGAACGGTATCTAAGAGTGCAAGACATCATCATCTAATATTGGTTGAACCCAAATGGTTCATAGGGCGAAACGATGTCCGAACCATAGAGCCATCTGCTTACCAAGGAGCAACAGCTATAACAATTACAATATCACTACTATTATTAATATTATTTAACATTGATTATTATTAGCAGTAGACTATAACAGAGGAACATGACCATGTGCTACGAATATATAAATGGCCCCTAAGAAAGGAAAAAAAAAGACAGATGATAAGCAGATTAACACTCCGTGGTCACCTGAAAAGACATGGGGCTCCCTTCATAGGTAGAAGGATGAAGTTTAGCTTTACGAAAAAGTTTCTTTTTACCATAAGCTCTGAAACTACAGGAACTCGAATGGATCCTTTGACTAAAGGTTCAGATTCTCAAATAAACATTGCACAAAAGGTTTCCTAAATGTATCATTGTTCATTCATCACCTATATGAGAGAGATTGAGAAGAATTTTTTTTTCACAGAGAAAGTGGACTGTGTCTTACAAAACTATCACCTTCCTCTGGATTAAACCAATGGTTTCCCCACATATACTTTAACATTCCCATAGGCCCCCATTCACCGGATGGAGGCCAAAAGTGTGATCTTTCATCCTCCATCTGACAGGTATGTGTATGTATACCATTTATTTAACCAAGTGATCATTTTTTATTTTTTTTTTAGAATGGGTTCCTCAAGGGCATCCATCCTGACTGCATCCACTGTCGGGTGGTACCTCTTCAGTGCAAGGACAGACGCATTGTGTACTTAGCCTTAGGTATGTTTTTAATAGGTCTGTGTCTTTCCATCCTTGATTACTTTGATGGACATTTGTCTCTCTTTTCAAAAAATAAATTATTATCGATAATAGCACTGTTATTAATTACAAACACTTTGCCTGAAACATGATGACTCTCAGAAAAAAAGAAGCAATCACAGAAATTTAAGGGTTAAATAAATTTTTTTTAAATAATTGTAATATAAAGTACAAGATCAGAAAGGTCTCTCACAATAGGGGACATGGAGAAAGCCTGGTGATAACTATAATATTATAGAGTGTAAAAATCGTAGTATCGATCAAAATAGTTGGCGATAACCCTATTTCCATTTTTGCAACTGGTAGATACTTAATTTAATTGAGTTGCAGCCAACTATTACAAAAGAAATATACAAAGCGTTACCACCTTGGCGATAAAGTCTGGAACAGCTGCACTGAGATCAGGCACCGCATCCCTCCATCCCGACGCACGTTTCGACCTGCTTCTTCTGGGGGCGTGTTATTAATTTTATTCTTTAGCAGTATTGATTATTTTTCTTCTAAAGTCCATTATGTTTTTAATTTTTTGACATATTAATTTTGAATTATCTTAATATAACGATCACAATTAGGCTGCATTACAATTATTATATGTATTAGTATTATTGGTATTGTTTTAAAATTATTATTTTTATTAGCATTTTGGCACCAATAATCACAAATACAAAACTTAATAAATAAAATGTCCTTTTCTGCTTTCATACCGTAAGAGATTTTTTCCCCTCTTTTTTTTTTTTCCAAAGATACAGTTCATCTATCCATGAAGAGCAAATAAGAGCGTATTGTTATTGGAACAAGGCCATTATGTATTCAGAAATGTGTGCCTGAATTCATCAATCTTGAAGTGGAACTTGTTGGATGGCTATAACTGGCAACAGATCCTGAATATATTTCATGCGTTGGGTCACCCACTTGCCACCTCTTGTATCCATAAAATATCATTCCGGCACAAAAGAAATTCATTAAATGCAGTTAAATATATCTGGTTATGTGAAATGAACAATAGTTATGGGGTTTTTTTCTTCAAAGTATGAAGGTAATTTAACCCCAACCCTTAAAATCTGCAGAAATCAATGTCTCATTCAAGTCTATTGATCAGTAGAAAATTAATTAGACTTCAATGCTTATGGCAGTTGATAAGACAACTTGTTAATTTAGTAAGTGATAGTGCGTTCCCTTAAGCATCAAATATCCTCCTGTGCTGGAAAAGACATCTTCAACACTTGTCATTCTCCTCCGTGCAGATCTTTATGTTTTATTTATGACAAGATTATAGCGGGTCCTTACATTAAAACATTCTGTTTGCATATTGCTTGGCCAAACAGAATCGATACGCCGGCGAGCACACAGAGACTATTTCATTTTCAGAGAAATGTTATTTGTTTTTTTGGGGGGGTTTTTCTAATCCGCTTAAATATTTTTTTTTAAAACATTGTTGTCGGTAGCACAAGGTCTTAATCTGGAAAAATGAGGACGAAATGGAGTTGCCCCCAGAATGTATCAGACAAGGAGGTGGGAGGGTGAGGGGTAGTTCCTGCTGATTTCTAAGGACAAAAGGCACAAAAGGGGTCCTCCCAACAGTTTTTAGGTTCCAACAGCAGAACACCAGCCCTGTGAAAATGCTAATGAGCCAGTAAAGAGGCCCCAGTTCTCCAGCAATAATTCTATAGTAGGACTTTGGAGGACCCCATGGTGTTTGCTAAATCAAGACAACTAATTGAGATTTTTTTTTTGGTAGTTATTTTTCTTTAATGCACACTTTCTGCATCGGCTTCATTCAGTTTACTCATTGACGAGAATGTGCCCTTCGTCACAACAGGTCCTGATTATTTTGGCAGCCTGCCGACATTTGAAAGTATGACAACAATTTTTAATTTTGATTTATTTATTTTTTTCGTGACTCAGCAGCTTAGGAATTAAAAGTGCTTAGGAAAAAAAAAATAATAATAATAGATTAAGAAAAAAAAAAAAAAAACGACTAGTCAGCAATGCTTAATACCAAAAGCTACCAGGTCGTATGGATGGATATAATATTATATTCTGACAAGCAGTTGTGTGTGTGCAGGTGACACTTTGATTGAAACCATAATTAATAAATCAACCCCGGCTCTCACACCTACAGCTCACAGCGGGGCCTGGAAAACACGTCTATAAAAGAACCTCTATGTCCTTGTGTAAAGAGGGAATGAATGACAGAGGCACTTGTTGCCCTCGGACTTGGATTTGCTGTCTGGTATCTCACTTTTGGCGCTAGTTGTTAATGAACAGGTCTCTTGTAGCTGCAGCAGGTGACATTGCCATTAATCTCTTACTTGACCATCGTGGCATAATAATGAGATGGATTTGTGCTTGTGACTCCATGTCCCGCGTTAAGAATCAGTTCATTAGGGACACGTTTAACCTTAGTGTCTGCTATTTAAGTCAGGCTGTAGGGCAAACCGCAGCTGAGTTTTTAATGTCTTGTTAAGTGCCATAGACTGCTATACATAGCGAGCCGCTTTCCTGCAGCCCGAACCTTGGCCAAATGCATTAGTAACATTAAATTATCCCCGTTGCCTATACGCAGTGGAGGCAGCCATTTAGAGGCTTGAACCATTATTCATGAGAATTGCAGACTATGATTTCACTAGGAACTGCTGATATTACTCAGGCAAAGGGCACGGTGCGCCTACAAATAGCTACTGTCACCAGGTATAGGCGATGGATACAATTTAACAGCGTGATCTATGATACAGTGTAGTAGCCAGAACGAAAAGCTACAATGAAAAGCAAATTATTGTCAAAAGTTGTCACCAGTTAGTTTATTCTGATTTAATATCAGGACCATTAGGCTAAGTATATATATTTTGGGAAATGGTAATTGTATAGAATTTTTTTTTTTTTTTTTTTTTTTTTTTAGGAAGACAAGGAACGAGCTTTCTTTTTATAGAAGTACATAAAAGTATAAGTACATAAAAGTGGAAAGTGCTCCAGAGTCATATTTTACAACTTACGGAACACAGAGGCGTCATTGTAATACTAATTTTGTACCACTTTTTGTGTACACATCCATTGTACATGTCAGGGAAATTATAACATTAAATTAAGGATCAAGGTTTCATTAAAACTGTGGCATGATTTGTACTGCAACCATAATACAGACACTAAAATGTGATCACATTAAAGTGGTAATCCGGTGATTGCAAAAGTACTTAATGGTGAAGAATAAGAGCGCCCTTCCACTGCGACACTGCACTGTTCCCACCAAACAACTTTGGTGGTGATTTCTTTCTCCACAACACACCACTCAACCTCAGCCTAGCACCCTACAAATATGGCCCCCAATACTCAGCTACACACATGCGCACACACAGACACTTTATTCCCAAGAACTGTACTTTTAGCCAACTCTGTAGTGGTATTTTCCTTTAATCTCAGGCCTTTGCACTAGACAATTCTAGTAAAACTGCATCTGTACAAATTGGTCCGAGATCGGCACAGACTGGTGATGGATCGCCAAGTGTGACAGCTTCATATACACTATTTTTGTCCGATCTCGGACCGATTTGTACGGACATTTGAATGCGCCTTACGGAACATTTTGTACTCTCTCGAGCATCAACTCTTCACGTAGTCAACAGATGCCATCTTCACTGCAGGCAGAATCTAGAGTGCTCCACTCTGCAGTTTTCTTGCGTCTCCATCGCACTTTTATTGATAGCATGGCAAGCAATCAATTAAAATGGTGGGACGTACTTACAGCCATGTTTACAGTCTTGTGAGCGGTGGTGTGAGCAGCAACTGTAGACACTTCGTACATGCCCCCACACTTTCAGTAAGGCAGCCAGAGAGCATTGTATTCTAAAGCTATTCACCTGCAGAACAATAATGTTTTCCGATATATCAGGTTTCCTTTAAGGCCTCCTTACTCTCCCCTGACTGATGATGTTGGGGAAATTATGGACCAAGCAGTTGAAATTTGAAGGCCAGAACCTTTTATATTTTATAGATAAACCACTGACCGAGAAGTCAAGCCGCGTCTTTTTCCTTTCTGTCCATTAACAACATAAATGTTTGGTTGAGTTGGAGGAGATAAACTATTGGCGGAATGCAAGTTTGGCCATCATGCATCTCATGTGTATGGCCAGATTTGCAGTTGAGCTGGTCTTCTTTCACTCAGTACGGCATGCAGGTTCTCATCACAATTACAGGCTTTTTTTCTACCCATTAGTATCACTTGACTAATGCAACACACACTCCTGTTTTGGTCAAGGCGGGGCCGAACAGACTGTTATACCCAGCCATGGCGCACGTGGATATGTGGACCCACTGTGCCACAAGCCGGGCCTATCCAGGAAAGAGCGTAACTAAGCAGCTACCTTGGCATTCACTGGAGCATCTAGTGGTGAGGTCAGGCTTGTGCCCTTCATGTACCACTCCTGAGCATAACCTGGTACTGCAGGTGCTAACCTCAGGGGTCAGATACACTGACACTAATTTAGGGCTTGGTTCAGACACACCAGTCTAGGATTCACGATCAGTGTTAGACCACTCATGGACAGGGGAATAGGGTTCATAAACGGGCATCTCCAGGACTAGGGGACACTGTTCAGTCACTTGTCAGGGGATAGGGTTCAAGAACTGGCTGCTCTGGGACCAGAGGCCAAGGTTGAATCACTGGTCATTGCGGGAACAATGGACAAGCTTCAGGCACTGGTCGCTCAAGGACCAGGGGACAAGGTTCAGGCACTGGCTACTCCAGGGCCATTGGACCAGGTTCAGGCAGTGGCTGGTCTAGGACCAGGGAGCAAGGTTTAGGCACTGGTCGCTGCGGGAACAAGGGACAAGGTTTAGGCACTATTCACTCAAGGACCAGGGAACAAGGTTCAGGCACTGGCTACTCCAGGACCAGGGGACAAGGTTCAGCCACTGGCTGCTCTAGGACCAGGAAGCAAGGTTTAGGCACTGGTCGCTGTGGGAACAAGGGACAATTTTCAGGCACTATTCACTCAAGGACCAGGGGACAAGGTGTAGGCACTGGCTGCTCTAGGACCAGAGAGCAAAGTTCAGGCACTGGCTACTCCAGGACCAGGGAGCAAGGTTTAGGCACTGGCAGCTCCAAGACAAGGGGACAAGGATACAGGACTGGCCACATCGAGACCGGGGATAATGTACAGACTCTGGCCACTATGGGAACAGAAGACCTTACAACTCGCTAGCAGTACACCATACTAACTAATGATTCACTATGAGTCTTTTATACAAGATGCCTCCCAGCTATTGGCTGGGAACCATCTTACAGGTGTACTACTTATGCTAAAAGCCTCTAAGCAGCAGGCTGAGAGCATTTAGCATAATGTACACACACAGAAAGCAGGAAGTAGCAGGAGGGATATGCCAGTAGACAGCGCCAGGGCTGTGAGAAAGCCGGCGTCCCTACATGTAGGGAGACGGGCACCATGCAGGGGTGTCGGTAGCAGTGTTAGAACTCCTACTCTATAGCTAACTATGACAAACTTGCTTTCCTGTCCCTTACATCTGACCCCTTAATGGAGGGAAGACAGAGGCTAGCAACTTGAAAATAGGAACCACCTGTGAATTATAGTGTGCACCAAACACAACTGTGTGTGAAACCCTTTTCCTTGAATGAAATACATAATCATGTAGTCCCTTAATTAAACCTAGAATGGGGTCTTGCTTCATCAAGACATGACAGGTTTATGACTATTTTTCATCTCCACTGTATCTCAATTGTCATTTCTTCCTTTCCTCCTTCTCCCAGTCATCAAAGTTCTTTCCACAAAGTTATCACTAATTGCACCACAGTTCTGAGTGGAGATGGCCCCCATTAGTCACTGGACCACATAGCAGCTGCTATGTCTGCTATCCTGGAAGCAACTCTCATTGTCTTTCTCTGGCTGTATACATACTGTTAGGGGTCGAGTTCCCGCCTCTGCACAGGGGGGATCTTGAGCCATCTCCGCTGCGGTCTCCCATTCTTCTCCTGCGGCAGTGGAGCCTGCTCAGCTGAGATGTCGGTCCCAGCATCTCACTCAGTCTGACTCTGTGCAAAGGGTTACTGCTGCCTTTCCAGCCTCTACCATTGTAGCCAGTACTGGGCAGTGGCGAGCAGACATTTTTGAGACTAAGTCCTGCTTTTCCCCTTCTGAGCATGCCCAGGGTAAGATCTCTCGTTGGAGATCAAGGGTCACATGCTTAGATACTGTAGGAGATCCCATTGGTCCTCTAGGAAGGTCCTGAAGGTGCTCAACTTCTGTGGCAGCCTCCCATTGGTCCTTCTGGGAAGGTCCTGTACTTGCAGCAGCTATAAAAGGTTCGCATGACCGCACGGACATGCGCTTGTATCAATCTAAGTTATGTGCTTTGCGCCAGTGTGGTTATGTGTGAATGTATTCAGGGACCCAGCTGAAATAAGCCCCTAGAATACCGGCTCCTCCGGGGAGGAGGTTGTGTGTTGTGTATGTATTCAGGGACCCGGCTGAAATAAGCCCCTAGAATACCGGCTCCTCCGGTGAGGAGATTGTGTGTTTGCATGACCATTGACTGCTATCAGCTCGGCAGTTAGCTTGTGCTCCTGTGAGTCTAAGGGTATGTTTCCACATTCAGGAAACGCTGCGTTTTTGACGCTGCATTGAGCCGCAGCGTCAAAAACGCAGCGTCCAGATGTAACAGCATAGTGGAGGGGATTTCCTGAAATCCAGTCTCCACTATGCATTAAAAGACGCATGGTCATACCCGCAAAAACGCACATGCGGCGCGTCTTTTAAGAACGCAGCATGTCCTTACATTGCAGAAAAAACGCAAGGACAGCGCTGCTGACCTGCCAGTGACCTCAGGTGCAGATTTGGTCAGGATATTACCTGCATAAAATCCTGTCCAAATCCTGATGCAATCCTGAACGTGGACACATACCCTAACAGGGCACAGTGCTTTCCTTTCACGGCGAATCTGTGAAGTAACAGAGCTAGCTTATACCGCCAAATAGAGCCACCATTCACTAGCAGCAGGTTCCGCTTGTACGGTGGACCCCGTGCTGCGAACGCACCAATAATAAACATCTATACTTACTCGGTGCATTCCGCTAGCCCTAACATAATACTAGCGCCAGGGTCTGGCTAGTAAATGGCGGACTATCAGCGTCTACAGCGATACATCCAGCAGCTGGTGGGTAGGTTGGCGGCTCTAGAACGCACAACCTCAGCTGTGGATGTTACCGCAGTCGCTGTTCAGGCTGCTAGTGTAGCTGCAGCCAGTTTGTCCTCTGCCACTCCTGCTCTGACTTTATCCCGTCTCCCACTTCCAGACACGTTTGCTGGTGACAGTAAGCAATGTCGGGGATTCGTGAGTCAGTGCTCCATACATCTTGAGCTCCTGGTTGCACATTTTTCTATGGAACGGGCGAAAGTGGGTTTTATCTTATTCCTTTTGTCGGGCAGGGCGTTGGAGTGGGCAACGCCGCTGTGGGAGCATGATGATCGTGTGGTGCAGAGTGCTCCTCTCTTCCTGGACTCTCTGAAACAGGTCTTTTTAGGACCTCATGTCACCCACGATACGGCGCTCCAACTGTTGGCAATAACACAGGGTTCGTCCATGGTCAGCCAGTTCGCCATCCAACTCCAGACTCTGGTCTCAGAGCTGTAGTGGCCGGATAAAGTCCTTATTCTGGTGTTCTGGAAAGGACTGGCAGACCATGTGAAGGACACCTTGGCCACCAGGGAGATTCCCGCCACACTGGAGGAGCTCATTACAATATCTACCCGCATCGACCTCCATCTTAATGAGCGGAGGTTAGAGCGGACCTAGTGTAGGCAGAGGTTCCGGCTGGCTCCCACCTTCGCCAGACCTCTAGAATCTACCGTTCAGGTGTCCGACTCCCTTGAGGCCATGGAGGTTTCTCGAGCGGGACCTAAGTCCCGGGCCGCTCGAGTACCCGTGGTTTGTAATATTTGCCAACAGTTAGGACATTATGCTAATAAATGTCCACAGCGGTCGTGAAAACTATCGCGTCCAGTAACCATTGGAGGAGGTTCACTAGACACAGCGGCATTTTCCTCCAAGCTGTCCTTTAAAGGGACAATCACAATAGGCTCATCCACTCTAACAGTCGAGTTTTGTGTGGACTCTGGAGCAGAGGGGAATTTCATGTCCTCTGCTTTTGCTCTGCGCCATGCAATACCTCTGGTGATGCTTGCCAAACCGGTAACTGTTAGAGTAGTGAATGGGTCGACACTTCCCTCACAAATCACACATCAGACTGTCCCTTTCATATTATCCATGTCCATGTCCCCTTCCCACCAGGAGATTATTTCCCTTCTTGTCCTTCCCCAGGGAATGGACGAGATTATGCTGGGAATACCCTGGCTCCGTTTCCACCCCCCACATATTGAGTGGACCTCTGGGAGGATATTGGGTTGGAGTGAATCATGTAAGGGCAGATGTGTGAGGGAGTACGTTCAGGTTTCCACTACTGAGATACGCGCAGATCTTTGTTCCCTTCCCAAGTGCTATTGGTCCTATGCAGACGTCTTCTCCAAAAAGGCTGCGGAGACCCTTCCGCCCCTATGACTGTCCTATTGATCTCATGCCTGAAGCAGAACCTCCTCAGGGACGGGTCTATCCCCTCTCTCTCCCAGAAACGGAGGCTATGTCCCAATACATCCAGGAGAATTTGGCAAGAGGGTTCATTAGGAAGTCAGTGTCACCTGCAGGGGCGGGGTTCTTTTTCATGCAGAAGAAGAACGGAGAATTACATCCATGCATAGACTACAGGGGTCTTAACGCCATAACCGTTAAGAATAAGTACCCGTTGCCCCTGATTTCTGAGCTTTGATAGGCTACGGGGAGCAAGGGTATTTACCAAATTAGATCTGTGGGGTGCTTATAACCTGATTCGCATCCGTGAGGGGGATGAATCAAAGACAGCTTTTAATACCAGGGATGGGCACTATGAGTATCTGGTGATGCCCTTCGGGCTATGTAATGCCCCAGCCATTTTCCAAGACTTTGTTAACGATATCTTCCGGGATATGCTCTCCACCTCAGTCATAGTCCATCTGGATGATATTCTCATCTTCTCTCCAGATATTGACTCCACCGGAGAGATGTTGGCAGAGTCTTCAACCTCTTACAGGCAAATTCCCTCGATGCAAAGTAGGAGAAGTGTATGTTTGAGCAGGAGTCTTTACCTTTCCTGGGCTATATCATCTCCACCCAGGGATTGGCTATGGATCCTGCCAAACTACAGGCTGTGATGGACTGGCAAGAACCCCATTCTCTTAAAGCGGTGCAGCGCTTTATGGGGTTCATTAATTACTATCGCCAGTTCATTTCCCACTTCTCAACTTTGGTAGCTCCCTTGGTAGCCCTCCCCAAGAAGGGAGAAAATCCCAAATTGTGGTCTGAAGAGGTCTCCAAGGCTTTCTCTTCTATTAAGTCTCATTTTTCTAGCGCTCCCATCTTATATCGTCCCGATGATGATAAGCCGTTTATAATGGAGGTGGATGCCTCATCCATTGGTGCTGGAGAAGTCCTCTTCCAAAAGGATGCTCAAGGTCGGAAACATCCTTGCTTCTTCTTCTCCAAGACCTTCACACCAGCGGAGAGGAATTATTCCATCGGGGACAGGGAGTTGCTAGCAATGAAGTTGGCCTTCTCGGAGTGGAGACATCCTTGCCAGCAGCTCAGATGTCCTCTTTGTCCCAAAATGTCCACCCACCCTGGATGAAGGAGCCCAAGAGAGAACCTCTGGTCGCAAATTAATAGGTACAAAAGTCTTGCCCAGAGGCACTGGTAATATAGAGAATGTTCAGCACAGCCGAAGGAAGGAGGTGCACTGTCATAGGTTCCCAAGCCTCAATATATAGATAATAAGTGACTGGCACACTCCGAAGGAGTGTGCCAGTCACTTATTATCTCTATATTGCCCAGAGGCACTGACTCTAGCGAAACTGGGGCTACGGTTCTCATGCTCTCAGAAGGGACAATAAGCCGAGGCTCCCCTTCCTCCTCAGAAGAAGACACAACGGAGCGAGAGAGGGCATCAGCACGAATGTTCTTCTCCCCAGCAAGATAATGGAGGGTGAAGTGGAACCCGGGAGAAGAACAAGGACCATCTGGCCTGAGGAGAATTTAGCCACTGGGCTGTTTGTAAATATACCAAATCTTTGTGGTCCTTGAAGACTTGGAAGGGAAAGCGAGCCCCTCCAAAGGATGTACTTGTGGCTGCATATGGTCCGTGATGTCGGAGATTATGTTCGGGCATGTGTCTCCTGTGCCAAAAATAAGTCTCCTCAACAACGGCCAGCTGGGTTACTTTATCCCTTGCCGGTGGCAGACAGGCCCTGGGAGATGGTCGGGATGGACTTTATGGTGGACTTGCCCAAGTCTCGTGGCTGTACCATCATTTGGGTTATCACCGATCATTTTTCTAAAATGGTGCACTTGGTGCCGCTTCCACAGCTACCTTCTGCACGGGCCTTGGCAGCGTTGTTTATAAAACGCATCTTCGGTCTACACGGTATGCCGGATAAAATTGTCAGTGACCGGGGTCCCCTGTTTGCGTCTCGGTTCTGGAGAGAGCTTTGTTGTCTTCTCAGCATTGAGTTGAATCTCTCTTCTGCATATCATCCCGAGATGAATGGGTTGGTGGAGAGGGCCAACCAGACCTTGGTCATATACAGTGGGGCAAAAAAGTATTTAGTCAGTCAGCAATAGTGCAAGTTCCACCACTTAAAAAGATGAGAGGCGTCTGTAATTTACATCATAGGTAGACCTCAACTATGGGAGACAAACTGAGAAAAAAAAATCCAGAAAATCACATTGTCTGTTTTTTTAACATTTTATTTGCATATTATGGTTGAAAATAAGTATTTGGTCAGAAACAAAATTTCATCTCAATACTTTGTAATATATCCTTTGTTGGCAATGACAGAGGTCAAACGTTTTCTGTAAGTCTTCACAAGGTTGCCACACACTGTTGTTGGTATGTTGGCCCATTCCTCCATGCAGATCTCCTCTAGAGCAGTGATGTTTTTGGCTTTTCGCTTGGCAACACGGACTTTCAACTCCCTCCAAAGGTTTTCTATAGGGTTGAGATCTGGAGACTGGCTAGGCCACTCCAGGACCTTGAAATGCTTCTTACGAAGCCACTCCTTCGTTGCCCTGGCGGTGTGCTTTGGATCATTGTCATGTTGAAAGACCCAGCCACGTTTCTTCTTCAATGCCCTTGCTGATGGAAGGAGGTTTGCACTCAAAATCTCACGATACATGGCCCCATTCATTCTTTCATGTACCCGGATCAGTCATCCTGGCCCCTTTGCAGAGAAACAGCCCCAAAGCATGATGTTTCCACCACCATGCTTTACAGTAGGTATGGTGTTTGATGGATGCAACTCAGTATTCTTTTTCCTCCAAACACGACAAGTTGTGTTTCTACCAAACAGTTCCAGTTTGGTTTCATCAGACCATAGGACATTCTCCCAAAACTCATCTGGATCATCCAAATGCTCTCTAGCAAACTTCAGACGGGCCCGGACATGTACTGGCTTAAGCAGTGGGACACGTCTGGCACTGCAGGATCTGAGTCCATGGTGGCGTAGTGTGTTACTTATGGTAGGCCTTGTTACATTGGTCCCAGCTCTCTGCAGTTCATTCACTAGGTCCCCCCGCGTGGTTCTGGGTTTTTTGCTCACCGTTCTTGTGATCATTCTGACCCCACGGGGTGGGATTTTGTGTGGAGCCCCAGATCGAGGGAGATTATCAGTGGTCTTGTATGTCTTCCATTTTCTAATTATTGCTCCCACTGTTGATTTCTTCACTCCAAGCTGGTTGGCTATTGCAGATTCAGTCTTCCCAGCCTGGTGCAGGGCTACAATTTTGTTTCTGGTGTCCTTTGACAGCTCTTTGGTCTTCACCATAGTGGAGTTTGGAGTCAGACTGTTTGAGGATGTGCACAGGTGTCTTTTTATACTGATAACAAGTTTAAACAGGTGCCATTACTACAGGTAATGAGTGGAGGAAAGAGGAGACTCTTAAAGAAGAAGTTACAGGTCTGTGAGAGCCATAAATCTTGATTGTTTGTTTCTGACCAAATACTTATTTTCCACCATAATATGCAAAAAAAAATGATAAAAAAACAGACAATGTGATTTTCTGGATTTTTTTTCTCAGTTTGTCTCCCATAGTTGAGGTCTACCTATGATGTAAATTACAGACGCCTCTCATCTTTTTAAGTGGTGGAACTTGCACTATTGCTGACTGACTAAATACTTTTTTGCCCCACTGTATCTGCGACATTTTTTTCTCAGCCAGGCAGGATGACTGGGCATCCTTGCTATTGTGGGTGGAGTTTGCGCTGAACAACGCTGTAGCCGACTCCACTGGACAGACCCCATTCCTCCTTAACTATCGTCAGCATCCGTGGGTACCTGTGCCTATGCCTGTGTCTTCTGCCGACTCCAGGGTGGCAGAATGGGCTGTGGAGGCATGGGACATTTGGGACCACACTCAGGATGCCATTCGTGCCTCCAAGGAGAGAATAAGGTCCTCCACCGATGCACATCGGCGCCCCGCTCCGACCTTTGCTCCTGGTGACTTAGTGTGGCTCTCCGCCCTTAACATCAGGCTGCGAGTTGAGTCCACTAAGTTTGCACCTCGCTACTTGGGCCCTTTCAAGGTCCTCAAACAGGTTAACCCTGTGGTCCACTGTTTGGCCCTTCCGCCACACCTGGGTATCACCGACACCTTTCATGTGTCCCTCTTGAAGCCCGTATACATGTCCCGGTTTTCCGAGTCATCTAATGGGACATCGGGTTCGTCTACGGACGATTACGAGGAGAACGCTATTTTGGGGCGCAAGGTGGTACGTGGCAAAATATTTTATTTCGTGGACTGGAAGGGTTATGGTCCTGAGAGTCTGCTGAGCACATTCGGGCTCCACAGCTCATTGTTGCCTTCGAGCGTAGTGAGGTCCAGGGAGGGGGACCCTAGGAGGGGGGGTAATGTTAGGGGTCGAGTTCCCACCTCTGCACAGGGGGAATCTTGGGCCATTTCTGCTGCGGTCTCCCATTCTTGTCCTGCCGCAGTGGAGCCTGCTCAGCGGAGATGTCGGTCCCATCGTCTTGCTCAGTCTGACTCTGTGCAAAGGGCTACTGCTGCCTTTCCAGCTTCTGCCACTGTAGCCAATACTGGGCAGCAGCGAGCAGACGTTTTTGGGACTAAGTCCTGCTTTTCCCCTTCTGAGCATGCCCAGGGTAAGATCTCTCGTTGGAGATCAAGGGTCACATGCTTAGATACTGCAGCAGATCTCATTGGTTCTAGGAAGGTCCTGAAGGTGCTCAACTTCTGTGGCAGCCTCCCATTGGTCCTTCTGGGAAGGTCCTGTACTTGCTGCAGCTATAAAAGGTTCGCATGACCGCACAGACATGCGCTTGTATCAATCTAAGTTATGTGCTTTGCGCCAGTGTGGTTATGTGTGAATGTATTCAGGGACCTGGCTGAAATAAGCCCCTAGAATACCGGCTCCTCTGGTGAGGAGATTGTGTGTTTGCATGACCACTGACTGCTATCAGCTCGGCAGTTAGCTTATGCTCCTGTGAGTTTAACAGGGCACAGTGCTTTCATTTCACAGCGACTCTGAAGTAACAGAGCTAGCTTATGGGGACCCCGTGCTGCGAACGCACCAATAATAAACATCTATACTTACTCGGCGCGTTCCGCTAGCCCTAACACATACGTCTGTCAATGGTGGTTGAAAAGCTTAAAGGGGTTGTCTAGTTAAGAAAAAAAAGTTATCACCTATACACAGTATAGGTGATAACTTGCTGATTGGTGGGGTCAGGGGTGGACACAGACCCAAGAGGCGACTTGTGCCAGATCAGTATGTGGACTCTTTGAAGTCTGGTAACTCATCAAAATGCACAATTCCAACTTCTTTGGTGGTAATGGACTCCTTACCTTTCAATCCCCTGTGCAGTTGCAGGAAATGATAAGTCCACCCCTGGCAAACCAAGGAAATTGTATCCATGTTCAAATGGAGCAGCAATGCGCAAGTCCAACCTGCATTATATTCATACCCTATAGGGCTGCCAAGTGCTTATTCTGCTTGTTCTGGCAGCCCTATAGGGAATGAATGGAGTGGCAGCTGGCATTCGACCTACGACAAATCCTGTCACAGAGGTAAAAAGGTTGCCCAATTTTCCAATCGGAGCGGGTCCCAGCTGCAAGACACCCACCAATCACCAAGTTACCATCTACCCTGCTGGAAGATGATAACTTGCTTTTAAAAAAACAGCCCCAAAAAGGAGCCAAAAAAGGTAAAACAATGCATATTTGGCTACCTGGAAAATAGATACAAGTTGTTTCCAATAATGCACGTTTTGTGAAAAAATCTTAAGTTTTGTATTTTCGAGCACGAGCTCTTTTTTTAGTGATTTTTGGGCGCAATTGTGTGGAAGGGCAATTATTTCACACATTTGTTAATTCACTGGAAGCTTCCACAATATAAAAGAGAAAAAGAGCGGAAATTACAGCCTCTTTAACAATCATGCAGAAATTTGCCCATTCATTACTCCACAGACCTACTTCAAACCCAAGGTTCCAGCTCTCAGTTATTTCTTTTCTCTTCACAACTCAGCAACATCAGTTTTATTTCTACATGAATATGCAGATTTTAGCTCGTGTTATGTCCTCTAATGAGCTTTCACTTAATCAATTTGACAGACGCCTTTCTTCCCTTTTCCATCTACAAACCAGACATCAAGAGGAATGTGAAAAATACTTCAAGAGCCCTCACCAGAATTAAATCACTGCACAGGAAAATGAACTTTCTACTCTACAAGACGCATTTGCAGAAAAATCTGGGCTCATACATAGAATGTGACTAATATTTTTGACCTCACCATATAACATATTCTTAGTGTGAACATCTAGATATAGAATTTAAGAAAATATTTATAAAAAGTGTTTAGAAGGAGTTTTTCGAAGCCCTACTCTATGTCTAAAACACTAAACATTTCCGTAGACTTGGAAATGGGACCAATGAAGGGGGTACAATGTTGCAAATCCACAAGTTGCTGCTAAGCTTTGATTCTCCTGGAGAAAAGATTTAGGCTGCAGTCACACTAACAGTATTTGGTCAGTATTTCTCATCAGTATGTGTAAGCCAAAACCAGGAGTGGGTGATAAATCCAGAAGTGGTGCATATGTTTCTATTATACTTTTCCTCTGATTGTTCCACTCCTGGTTTTGGCTTACAGATACTGATGTAAAATACTGACCAAGTACTAATAGTGTGACTGCAGCCTCATCCATCTTCCTAAGCCATGTGTATTAAACGGATTAGCCCACCAATTAAATTTTTCACCTATAAAACAGGAAGGGAGATAAATGCATAATTGGTAGGGTCCAACCTCTGAGGATCAAGATAATGGAGTACCTTGTCAAGTGTATAAATGGAGCAATAGTGATCAGACATGATCATTGCTCCATTCATTATGGGAGCAGAGGTCAAACATGTATGCTACCAATACCATAGAAGTGAACAGAGTGGTGGTCACACATGCGCCCTACACAGTGGTAGAGTGAATAAGTAATAGATATTAGTGGCGGGATAGCCCCTTTTATACCCCCATCCACATAAGTAGCCTGTTTATACATTTATCACTGACTTCTGATAAGATAAATATTGTGACATGCATGTCAGTGCCTGTTCCCTCTATGACCGATTCAGTCATCACGCAATGAAGGGCAACTATATGGTAGCCATGCTTTACTACTGGGACTTGTGATTCTGTCCATCCCAGAAGCTTGGAGGTTAATTCTTGGATAGGTAATATTGCATTGCTGTGTTCATTTCTATTTAAACTCCTGAGAGCCAATTTCCTGTGCCAGTTATAATGAATACTATTTCTGGTTAACTGCAGTGTTAGCCCATGTTCAGCCTGGAGTATTCCGGTTTTGACCTTGGCTCATTTCCTAACCATTCTTCTATCTTTACATTTTGTATCTTGCATGCCCTGTATGGTTCTGACCATGCGACCAGTCCATTCCTGCCAGCCTGCACTACCGTTCAGCAACTATTTCGAGGACTCCAGGGCCATTATTTAAGTCCACATCCCTGTACAGAGGTTAAAGGATGAAGACCAGGTTTCCCTGGGACCTGACAGTCGTAGTAGCTAGCGTTAAACCTGTCCTTGGTAGCATTTCTTAAAGTGCAGAGATGACCACTGACAGAACCCAGTATCAAATATGAGTAACGTACTGCACACTGTATACAGATAATTATAATCACAATAATCTCAACAAGTTTCTCCAGCTTAAAAAATAACCCCACATCCATTTCTTTTTTTACTATTGGCACTGGAATGTTCTACTATTTTTAAACTGTCCAATATTGGAATAGATAGAGCACCCAATCTACAAGTAAAGGTAAGCATGAATGCCCAGATTGTTTGGCTGGCACTTCCAATGTACACATGTGTATACTGTAAAGATGCATTACTCTCAGTAAATACATGCTTGGCTCATGACATGAGCTAACCATTTTTTCTGATATGGTTAGAAATGGTCTTTGCCTTTTGTTCATTCAAGATTGGTATATCATCAATCTACGACCTATGTGTGATGATCTACAGGTTATCCAAAATGCGTTGGTCTACATGGAGTTTTTATAGATGCGCATTAATTTTTGGACTTACTACCTATATTGTGCTTAAAGGTTAATTTTTAATTATCATCTGTTGACTATCCAACTGGACTATTACTTGAAATCTGGCTTAGCGTTCTTTCTTTCATTCCCTGCACCACACCTGAATTACTCTACCTCATCAGAAGACAAATGTTTAGAGCTGGACAGCATGATGAGCTGATCTCCAAATTTTATGCCTTTTTTTTGTTGTATGCGTACTCGATCTCCACTTGTTTTTACAAATGAATGGTCTTAGAAAGGAGGCTTACAATCTAATTTCCTTTTCTCACACATCCAAACAGGGCCAATTTCATAGGAGGTTGTTCTGGGCATAATCTCAGTTGTTCTTATCATTTAAGGAAATCAATTTATCCACAATCCATAACACAGGGAATAACTTGTTGATCACCTGAAGTCTAGCCACTAGGACCCCAACGATCTTGACATTGGGGCTCTGGTACCTATTAAATGAAGCTCTGCAGCCCCATCCTAAATGTAATGGAGGTACTCAAGCTTGGTCTCCACTACATTCATTGTCTATAGCACAGCGCTCAGCTATTGCCAGTATTTCTCATATACAGTGAATGGAGCAGAAAAGGAGCATATACACATCTCCGCTCAATTTAGGATGTGGCAGAAATGAAGAGGAGGAATATATAAGTTATAAAAAAAGAAATCTGGCAGAAAACAGGAGTCTACAACAGGGGTGGTCTTCTCAAAGAGGTGTTTTTTTACGTGGAGAGATGTACAAAAAAGTAGGCTTGGTAGTTGCTTTGGAGGACTGGCACCCATACACATGGAGTTTGTCATTTCTAGTTTTATTATTGTGTATCTATGATTAGATGGATGGATATGATAGGATGGATGTATTGGATGGATAAGATGGATGGATAGAATGGATTGATAGATAGGATGGATGGATAGAATGGACGGATTGATAGATAGGATGATGGATAGAATGGATGGCTTGATAGATAGGATGGATGGATGGACGGATGGATGGATGGATAGGATGGATGGATTGATAGATTGGATGGATAGGATGGAACGATTGATATAGTGGGGCAAAAAAGTATTTAGTCAGTCAGCAATAGTGCAAGTTCCACCACTTAAAAAGATGAGAGGCATCTGTAATTTACATCATAGGTAGACCTCAACTATGGGAGACAAACTGAGAAAAAAAAATCCAGAAAATCACATTGTCTGTTTTTTTAACATTTTATTTGCATATTATGGTGGAAAATAAGTATTTGGTCAGAAACAAAATTTCATCTCAATACTTTGTAATATATCCTTTGTTGGCAATGACAGAGGTCAAACGTTTTCTGTAAGTCTTCACAAGGTTGCCACACACTGTTGTTGGTATGTTGGCCCATTCCTCCATGCAGATCTCCTCTAGAGCAGTGATGTTTTTGGCTTTTCGCTTGGCAACACGGACTTTCAACTCCCTCCAAAGGTTTTCTATAGGGTTGAGATCTGGAGACTGGCTATGCCACTCCAGGACCTTGAAATGCTTCTTACGAAGCCACTCCTTCGTTGCCCTGGTGGTGTGCTTTGGATCATTGTCATGTTGAAAGACCCAGCCACGTTTCATCTTCAATGCCCTTGCTGATGGAAGGAGGTTTGCACTCAAAATCTCACGATACATGGCCCCATTCATTCTTTCATGTACCCGGATCAGTCGTCCTGGCCCCTTTGCAGAGAAACAGCCCCAAAGCATGATGTTTCCACCACCATGCTTTACAGTAGGTATGGTGTTTGATGGATGCAACTCAGTATTCTTTTTCCTCCAAACACGACAAGTTGTGTTTCTACCAAACAGTTCCAGTTTGGTTTCATCAGACCATAGGACATTCTCCCAAAACTCCTCTGGATCATCCAAATGCTCTCTAGCAAACTTCAGATGGGCCCGGACATGTACTGGCTTAAGCAGTGGGACACGTCTGGCACTGCAGGATCTGGGTCCATGGTGGCGTAGTGTGTTACTTATGGTAGGCCTTGTTACATTGGTCCCAGCTCTCTGCAGTTCATTCACTAGGTCCCCCCGCGTGGTTCTGGGATTTTTGCTCACCGTTCTTGTGATCATTCTGACCCCACGGGGTGGGATTTTGCGTGGAGCCCCAGATCGAGGGAGATTATCAGTGGTCTTGTATGTCTTCCATTTTCTAATTATTGCTCCCACTGTTGATTTCTTCACTCCAAGCTGGTTGGCTATTGCAGATTCAGTCTTCCCAGCCTGGTGCAGGGCTACAATTTTGTTTCTGGTGTCCTTTGACAGCTCTTTGGTCTTCACCATAGTGGAGTTTGGAGTCAGACTGTTTGAGGGTGTGCACAGGTGTCTTTTTATACTGATAACAAGTTTAAACAGGTGCCATTACTACAGGTAATGAGTGGAGGAAAGAGGAGACTCTTAAAGAAGAAGTTACAGGTCTGTGAGAGCCAGAAATCTTGATTGTTTGTTTCTGACCAAATACTTATTTTCCACCATAATATGCAAATAAAATGTTAAAAAAACAGACAATGTGATTTTCTGGATTTTTTTTTCTCAGTTTGTCTCCCATAGTTGAGGTCTACCTATGATGTAAATTACAGACGCCTCTCATCTTTTTAAGTGGTGGAACTTGCACTATTGCTGACTGACTAAATACTTTTTTGCCCCACTGTATATAGGATGGATGCATAGATGGATAGAATGGACGGCTTGAAAGATAGGATGGATTGATATATAGGATTGATGGATAGATGGATATGATGGATGGATGGATAGGATGAATGGATTGGATGGACGGATTGATAGATAGGATGGATGGATAGAATGGATGGATTGATAGATAGGATGGATGGATGGATTGATAGATATGACGAATGGATTGATAGATATGACGAATGGATTGATAAATCGGATGGATGGATAGGATGGAAAAATTGATAGATAGGATGGATTGATAGGATGGATGGATGGATGGATGGGATGGATAGGATGGATGGATTGATAGACAGGATGGATGAATAGGATTGATGCATCGGATGGATAGGATAGATAGGATGGATGGATGGATAGGATGGATGGATGGATTGATGGATAGGATGGATAGAATAGATGGATGGATAGGATGGACGGATTGATAGATAGGATGGATGGATAGGATCTCTTTGAGAAGGTCAACAAAAAGAGGTAAAGAAAAACATGGTCTATATTAAAAGTGCCTAAGGGTAAGGACAAAATAAACTAATCTTCTGAATGGGGGGTGATTTTAGCAGCCCCTATTGATTTAACCCTTACCATTACTTCTTTATCCATTGAAAAATTCAAGAAAGTTTTAAGCATTTAGCTTTTCTTTAATGTCTGCCGTAACCAATAGAAACCAACCAGACATTCACATTTACCAGTATAGCGTGTACTCGGCCGATCCCAGTTAATCCCTTATTGCTTGCCATAGGTTACAGTGCCCTCCTGCCCACTGAATAGGACACTTCTATGGTTTGAAGCCTACATTCTCTGCTTCTTAATCCGCAATTAATGAAGTTTTCAGCTGATAAACCTCACGTTTATCCCTGAATTATCTACTTTTTTTTATATATATTTTATTTATTTCTCAATACAAGGCACTAAAGCTTCACTCGTAAAATACAATGTTAATATCATTGGCCTTTCTGTTTTCCCTCCTGTCATCAGTGTTTTGGCTATTTTAAGAATGTGGGATGGGGTTAGGGATTAGTGGCGGCATTTTTTTATTCTTTCTTGCTATCAGAGATGCTTAGCAGTAATTAATCAGGACATTGGGTTTTGTACACTGGGCTCAGGTCATTTGCCTATGAGCACTCTGAGGCTTTCTACTAGACATAATGCATATGTTTCGGGGTACTTTTATACAAGAAGAATTAAATTAGGCAGATGAATAATAATGGTCTGCTACAAGTGTTTTGCCGTAGGCTACGCTTTTTTTATTCCCTCCCTCCTACATGCGTCCATTGCCTGAAGCTGCCACCCTTGGGCTAGAGGCGAGCGGAGTCACTCTGTCACATGACGGTGATGTAAGAGCAGCCTCTGTGTGTCAGACAAATCTGGATTTAAGGGAATTACAGCAGATGTTGCAAAATGGCAACAGTTTAGTGAGTTCTTTTTATCCCCCTATTGGGAGGCAGGTCCGCTAAGTGTACAAGACAGTAAGGAATGTTTTCTTTGATCTGTTTCACTCCAGGGTAGAAAGAGGCAGAAACACAGAGACAGAAAGAGAGAGACAGAGAGAGATAAAGAGCGAGAGAGAGAGAGAGAAAGAGCGAGAAAGACACCATGAGAGAGCGAGAGACGCAGAGAAAGGCAGATCTCTGCTCAGACTTATAACACCAATCTGCAAACACAATAAATAAGGGGATTGGCGGCACAAACCTCTAGAAACGCTGTGCTGTCGCTGATCCAGGGGGACCGACATCTGTCACCATAAATTACATTGAATTATATACTTTACAGCATGGAGAAGAATCATTGAATTTGGCAAGATGTAATTGTGGAAATGATTTATTAATGTGTTATAGAAAGGATATTCCCTTCAGTTACAGAATTTTTCATGATGGTGGATTTTTTTAGTTTATTGGAATAAGTTTCGTACTGGGACTGAAATGAGTAGGATGATAGCATGCTGTCTAGTAAATCATAGCTTAATAAAAAAGGATTTATCGATTGATTGACAGATAGGAGATAGATCGATTCGACATCTGTAATACATGGATAAACAAATAACAGATGAGAGAGTGATAGAGAAATAAACATGATAGATAGATAGATAGATAGATAGATAGATAGATAGATAGATAGATAAATAGATAGATAGATATGGGATAGATAGACAGATAGATAGATAGATAGATAGATAGATAGATAGATAGATAGATATGGGATAGATAGACAGATAGATAGATATGGGATAGATAGATAGATAGATAGATAGATAGATAGATAGATAGATAGATAGTAGATAGATAGGGGATAGATAGATAGATAGATAGATAGATAGATAGATAGATGATAGATAGATAGATAGATAGATAGATAGATAGATAGATAGATAGATAGATAGTAGATAGATAGGGGATAGATAGATAGATAGATAGATAGTAGATAGGGGATAGATAGATAGATAGATAGATAGATAGATAGATAGATAGATAGATAGATAGATGTGGTATAGATAGGAGATAGATAGATAGATAGATAGATATGGGATAGATAGATAGATAATAGATAGATAGATAGATAGATAGATAGATAGATAGATAGATAGATAGATAGATAGATAGATATGGGATAGAGATGGATAGATAGATAGATAGATAGATAGATAGATAGATAGATAGATAGATAGATAGATAGATAGATAGATAATAGATATGGGATAGATAGATAGATAGGTAGATAGATAGATATGGGATAGATAGATAGATAGATAGATAGATAGATAGATAGATAGATAGATAGAATGAATGAAAAAAGGAACAGCATCAAAATATTACCTTGAAAAAACATGCAAAGCTTTCCAAACCACTATTGTAGGTGGTAAAAATATAAAAAAGAAAAAGGAAAACAGCACAACAAAATGAAAAAAAAAGTGGACTTTATTGCCTGAACGGCGTGGCCACGCCGTTCAGGCAATAAAGTCCACTTTTTTTTCATTTTGTTGTGCTGTTTTCCTTTTTCTTTTTTTTAGATAGATGGATAGATAGATAGATAGATAGATAGATAGATAGATAGATAGATAGATAGATGATAGATAGATAGATAGATAGATAGATAGATAGATAGATAGATAGATAGATACATTGCAGTGGAGCTGAATTTGTGTAAAAGTAAATCAGTTAATTAGATGACATACAGTTTACTATAATATATTAATTTACCTACCATAATATTGGAATGGGCTGTTAACGGACATACTCCACTATAGTAGATTGGCTGACAATCATAATCATAAATTGCAAACTCAACTTTTCTGCACCAATACAATAATCTCATTACATATGGAGAAAATGATCGATAGATAGATATAGGATAGATAGATAGATAGATAGATAGATAGATAGATAGATAGATAGATAGATAGATAGACAGACAGATTTACACTTCAAAATATGCAAATCTATAACTACATGCTAAATTTCATACATGTGTAATAAATGAAAATTTATAGCAAACATGAGCTGAGAATATTGCAATCTGGAAAGTGGTGAGATTTTCATAATTGAGTTCACCCCAAGCATATATCATACAGCATCCCATGTACATAGCGGAAATCGCTGCACCTTTGCCAGGGTAAATAAAGAAACTAGATACCGATTCGTAGAGGAAAATGGAATAATCCTTCCTACAAATAATGCATTCAGCAGGCTACCTCCAAGTGGGCTCCAGATTGCTCCGCGTCATGCGCCTGCAGAGATGACAATACAACATCCCTTTTTCTACGACTATTAATACCTTATTTTATTAAACTGTCCTTCAAGCTACTGTAAATTGTCTGAGCTGCTCCCAGTGCACCGTGTTAGCCAAAGGGAAAAAACCTCACTAAATTGTGCCCCCGGGGCTTAAATGATGAAATATTTCCTGCCCTGCGGTCTGTCTCACATTGTCCAAAGTTTTTAATTTTAAGTCACGCAAAATGACAGGAATTTGATGAAAACTATTTCCTTCGTTGTTCGGGTATAAAAAGCCCGTAAATGTCTCATGTGACCGATTTTCACCCTACGTTTCTATTATACTCTTATCTACCCATTTTATGGTCATATCCTGCTTCGGAAAGACTTGAGTTTATAAGGATAATGTACAATTATTGGCCCAGTCTCTGAAGAATTGTTACTTTTTTTGTAATAAAATGTTTGGGAAATTTAAAGGATTAAGGGTTTTTAGATTTTCAATTTTATTTGTTAATGAAAGTGAAGATGAAAATTTTAAAAAAAGGCAAACGAAAAGTTCAGCGCACTTGTAATCTGCAAATAAAAAAAAAAATTAAATAATAACAATAACAACGACAATAAATGGTTCATGTTCATCATGAACCAGAATCAGAATCAATGGGTTATCATTACGGACATAGTGATGGATATGTTCCCCTGACGAAGCTGCGCTTGCAGCGATACGCGTGGGGCTTGCTGCCTCACCCCTTCATTTGTCTCTTGTCCTCTTCAGGCATCGCTATTCATGCCACACTTTTGCTGACTATTGGTGCCACAGGTATACCGCTGGGACGTTATACTATGGTCTCACTGTGTGCCCATATTGAAAATCTAGGGATAGCATATTTTGCCTGTTTTCTTGCACTTTTGTGAGATATTTGCCACACACCTGGTTGTGGCTTGGAGTATTCTGAGTCCTATCAGGGTCATGAGGGACATATTTGTTTATGACATTATCACCGCCATATATGAGCATACTTATCCTGACATATGACCATATTATTACATAGGAGAAAATTACTATAATTATTTGCCATTTGGTATGCTGGGTTTGGCTCACTTTATTTTCTGAGTATATGTTATATTATGTTCCTGTATTTTTTCTGTGATCTGATAGAATATCCTGTGGACAAGAGACATTGTGTATGTATATATATTTATATTTTGTATTTATGTAGTAACATTCCTTCTATATGTTAGACCTATCTATGCCACATATGTTTAGGGGTGACGGTATATGGTCCTGTATCCAGACCTTTTTAATTGGTTTTATCTTGTACATGTCCTGTTTTGAGGTGTAATTAAAATTAAAATTGTTTGATATGTTTATATAATTTATGGTTGTGCATACCGTTATTGGCCTAGTCTGTTTTCTTTCTTGTTTCTATTGTTCATTTACTGGCCAGGTTTTGCACCCTTTCCTTTTCTGATTAGTGCAGGGGTGCACCACTTACATATACTACTATAGTGATGGATATGTTCCCACACTACGGTGTAAATATTAAGGTCCCCAAACATGGGGCGCCCAATGAAATGTCTTCCACATAAGGTCCTCTCCCCTCTGTACCAGTCTGTCATTGTAAATTTGTTTACTGTAAACGATATCTATAACTTTGTATGTAACCCCTTCTCATGTACAGCACCATGGAATTAATGGTGCTATATGAATAAGGCAGCAATTTTAGGAATGACACTTGGTAGGTGGGCAGCTTTAAGCTATGCCTTTAGTGCCACCAGTCCTTAAGGCCAGTTTAGAAAAGGAAATATTCTTTATCTTATTATGCAATATTGCCATTTTAGAGATATTTGACTTTATATATTTGCAGTGATTTGATCCCTTGTAGCGACTGGATCCCTGAGAGTAGCACTTTGCACATATGCCTTATAGACTGACACATTAGATCTTCTGCTGCATTTGCTATAGACAGCTGCTTTACTTATTCTTTTCAGTAGGTTTTATAATTAACATTTTTTTCGTTTTTTTTCAGTCAAGATGGGGTGCAGAGTGTACATTAATGAGAAAAAAATGAACTTTTTTGAATTTACAAAATGACTGCAGTGAAACATTTAAAGGGGTATGACTACCTTCCGTACCCACTGTATGTATATATACTGATTGGTCATTTATTTTTTAGTTTTCCCATTTAAACATTAACACATTATTTTCAATAGTTTCTTGATAATTCAACCTATGGCCATATCAAAAATGGCCATCCCATTGATCATGTATTTCATTAGAAACAGTGGCCCACAGGACTTCTATCAATTTAGAGTGAATATTGCAATCAATAATAAAAATAATAGAAAGGAGATGAAATTACAGCAGTATAGAACATCCATTGTAATTTGGTTTCTAATGTATAGTATTAAAATAGAGCCTGTGTGCAATTCCATACATGCTACAGCAAGTGCAATTGATAATTGTATCAATAATAATATAATAATAATTACATCACAATTAAAGAAAAGTTCCTTTTTTTAGTTTTTTTTTTTTATTTCCACTAACATCCAAAGATGCATTAAAAAGGTCTTAAGCAAGGAGCCATTACATACACTGCCAGATGCACATTTGCAAAGATTTATTATAAAGCAATCTTTCTATATAACCCCACCCAAAAAAATCATTGTATTAATATTGAATGCATTTTTTTCATGCGGAGGACCCATAGGTCAATTGTTATTTTTGTTCTAGCAAACACTGTACACATGTGATATTTGTATAAATATTAATTTACCGATTCTGCGACTTTTTGTGCAAAACCAATGAAAAGAAAAAAAATTATAATAATAATCCTTAATAGAAATATGCAGTTGTGGGAAGGGAGATGAAATATCATGGCTCAGTATAGAACAGTCATTGGTATTATGCTTTGGTTTCTAATGTATTGTATTTTTTATAATTGAGCTTGCGTGCAATACAATAGATAAAAAACCCCAAAAATAGGTTTACACCTGCCGCATTTCCGATTAGAAATCATGTAGGTCACCATTATCCCATACTGGGAGATTATACATTATAACATAACAGCACATAAATGGGACAATACACATCTTAAATATTTGCATTAGTTGGTCTCTATTATGATAGCGGAAAGACCCCAAGGGACAGGAACAATCTAGAAAGAACATTCAAAAATGCACATATCTCATGCAATGATCCCATATACACACACACAAAACCATTGATTTCTATTGTCAGAAATATAGTGGACAAATAGCAAAGTAAGAAATACTCTATATATCCCTCACCTCGAATACAGAATATTACCACATTCCATAACACTCTTGAACTAAAAAATGCATTTTGGAGATCAATAGAATGGAATGTCCCAATATTGGATTTGAATTATGGGCGATTAAAAACATCATACAACATACTAATAGTGTAGCACAGTATACGTAACATTTTTCGGATAGTTTCTATTAGTGATGAGCAAACGTTTGCTCATCATTAGTTTCTATTACATATCTTTTTGGAACAACCTTACAATATTATGTTGCCATAATTGATTTTAGAACGTTATCATGGATACAAGCCTTGGAATTTTGCAGCGAAACGTGTTGATTCACTAGAAACTACTCAAATATTATTTTTACCAGTGAAATAATAGCCATAGTCTAGGGGGCTCCTGGAAAGGAAACATGAGAATCTGGGACCCATTGATCACTGATGCTCAAAGGCCATTTTTAAGCTGCTGACCACTACAATCATGTTTCTCAAGAGAAACCCAACTGCCACCAAAGTCTGTTTGTCAAGAGATATGTACACACAGTCTTTTTGTGGAGTTTTTTTAGATTTTTTTTTTTAAGCAGAAAGTGAACATATACAACGGGTTTTGGAGGAGTTTTGAGTTTCTATGGGGAATTTGGAGCATTTCCGCTAAGTTTCTGCTCCTAAATCTCACCAAAAAAGACTCAGTGTAATAATATAAAGAAGCTGGGGTCACACAAGCATAAAATTGGTTCTTATCCAGGACTTCCGTGTACTATCCGTATACAATCCGTTTTTTACTCGTCATTAACCTTTTACATGACCATTCGAAGCTTCCCCATCTAAAAGAATTGCAATGCATCTGTAAAAATCAGATTTTTTTTCTCACATCCATTCGATTTCTGAGTCATATCGCAGCATGTTGCGATTTTTTTTCTCACACCGAATACAGGCGAGAAGAAAATACGCAAATCAGCACTGCCTCACTGAATAACATTGATCCAAGTGCAATCCCTTCTTTTAGCGGATTTCACTCGTCCGATTTATATAGTCGTATTAGCGAACCCCAACTCTATTACCTTGGCTTGTCTTCATTACTCTAGTTAATGTTGGTCTGGATTTTTCTCCTCCATTTTTAATTGACCTCTTCAACTTTTTGATTTTGTAAAGTTTAAATTTTTCAGCTCGGTTTATGCAATAAATGGAAATACATGCATTAAAATCTTTTGTTTTCTGCCTCTTATTAAAAAAACAACGTAGTAACTATAAGATCCAGTTTTTTTCATTGCTTACCAAAATTTTCAATTTGTGTATATGAAATCGTATTGAGGGCATATTTTTCGGCTACCAATCACTTTGGCCAAGCCTTTTAGGAGGAATTCAACTTTTCTCGAATTCTCTTACCCAACATCCCTTTTACTCCCCATTTCTCCAGTTAGTTATTAGTTGTATGATATTTTCTTCACTCACTTTTTCTCGACTTTCTCAACTGTTTTCTGTTGTCAACGTCACTTTTTTACTTGGTTTACGCATAATTTGGACTTACAGAGTGTCATGGAATCTACTGATTTTATGTACCATATATACTCGAGTATAAGCCAAGTGTTTCAACACATTTTGTTGTGCTGAAAATGCCCCCCTCGGCGCATACTCGAGTGAGAGTCCGAGAAGATGGAGGGGGAGCGGCAGCGGCAGAGCAGTGGGTCACAGGAGGCAGAAGCTGGCTGCTGTGGCTAAAGCCTGTGCCCGCTGCTAAAAAGAAATGAATATTCACTGCGCTGGCAGTGAATATTCATTTCTCTGTAATAGCGGGCAGAGTAGTCATAGCTGCTGGCTTCCTGCAGTGGTCGGGCAATCACGTGTGCTTGCTACTTAAGGGAATGAATGAATGCCCATAGGAGGAGCCATGCATATCAAGATGGGGATTAGGGGGCCATGCATACCAGGATGTGAATTAGGGGGCCATGCAAACAAGGATGGGGATGAGGGTACAATGCATACCAGGATGTGAATGAGAGGATAATGCAGACAAGGATAGGGATGAGGGTGCCATGCATACCAGGATGGGGATGAGGGGACCATGCATACCAGGATGGAGATGAGTGGGCTATGCATACCAGGATGGGAATGAGGGGGCTATGCATACCAGTATATGTGTGGGGAGCTTTGCAGACCAGGATAGGGATGAGGGGACAATGCAGACCAGGATAGGGATGAGGAACCATGCATACCAGGATAGGGATGAGGGGACAATGCAGACCAGGATAGGGATGAGGGTGCCATGCATACCAGGATAGGGATGAGGGGACAATGCAGATCATGATGGGGATGAGGGGACAATGCATATCCATCCATATACTTGAGTCAATAAGTTTTCCCTCTTTTTTGTGGTGAAATTAGTTGCCTCGGCTTATTCTCGGGTCAGCTTATACTCAGTGGCGTAGGAAGGGGGGTGCGGGGGGGGCGGGCCGCCCCGGGCGGCACAATGTGGGGGCGGCTATCAGCACGGCTGCGCGCACTCATTCTCTGCTCCTTCCTCCCAGCATTATGAGGACTGGAGCAGAGCGCTGGCAGTGCGCGCGGCCGTGCAGAGTTGCTGGCTGCAGTGTAGCAGGGGCACACAGTCACACACGCTGTGACTCACCCCCGCACCTGCAGTCAGCAGCAGAAGCTCCGATCCCGCCCCTCCAGCAGCGTCACAGCTCTCACAATGTGAAGAGCCATGGAGGGGCGGGGCTAAATGTCGGGGGCGGGGCCACGGACAAGCAGGAAGAAGAGGCAGAAGGAAATATGAAAATCAGAGCGGGAGACAGAAAAGATGTGAGAACAGAGACAGAAAACAACAGAGAGGCAAGACACAGGTGAGAAGTATATATGTATATATATATATATATATATATATATATATTACATCATTGTCTAAGGGTCACACTTCCGTCTTTCTGTCTGTCCTTCTGTCTTTCTTTCTTTCACGGATATTCATTGGTCGCGGCCTCTGTCTGTCGTCGCTGATTGGTCTCGGCAGCTGCCTGTCATGGCTGCCGCGACCAATCAGCGACGGGCACAGTCCGATTAGTCCCTCCGCTGCAGTCAGTGCCCGGCGCCTGCTCTATACTCCCCACAATCAGCGCCCGCTCCATAATCCCCTCCAGTCACCACTCACACAGGGTTAATAGCAGCGGTAACGGGCCGCGGTGTAACGCACTCCGTTACCGCTGCTACTAACCCTGTGTGTCCCCAACTATTTACTATTGATGCTGCCTATGCAGCATCAATAGTAAAAATATGTCATGTTAAAAATAATAAAAAAATGAAAAAACCTGCTATACTCACCCTCCATCGCCTTTCCCGCTCCTCGCAACGCTCCAGTGCCCGCTCCATGCAAGTGGCAGCTTCCGGTGCCAAGGATGGTATGTGAGAAGGACCTGCCATGACGTCACGGTCATGTGACCGCAACGTCATCACAGGTCCTGCGCTCATACCAACCCTGGGACTGGAAGCTGCCTCGTGCGATACAGGGCCAGAATTCATCGGAGGGTGAGTATATGTTTATTTTTTATTTTAAGTCTGTATACTACGTGGCTCTGTGCTGTATACTCCATCACTTGGCAATATACTACGTGGCTGGGCAATATACTACGTGACTGGGCAATATACTACGTGGCTGGGCAATATACTACGTGGCTGGGCAATATACTACATGGCTGTGTTATATACTACGTGGCTGGGCAATATGCTACGTGGGCTGTGCAATATACTACATGGCTGTGTTATATACTACGTGGCTGTGTTATATACTACGTGGCTGTGCTATACGCTATGTGGGCTGTGCTATATACTGCGTGGGCTGTGTTATACACTACGTGGCTGTGCTATATGCTACGTGGGCTGTGTTATATGCTATGTGGCTATGCTATATTTCTCTGCTGTATCTGCATCATGAATCATGCTATGTGTTAAAGGGGGGGCCCACTGAGACTCTTTCGCCCGGGGCCCTCTAAAACCGCGGCCGGCGCTGCAGCTGTTTAACGCTATTGACGTGCGGGCCCGCGCCCGTACGTCAATAGTTAACAACAGCCACCAGCCATTTGGAGGCTGGCAGCTGAAGTCGGCCGCAGCGCACACGTCGACGGCTTCTGACGTCATTGTCAGTCGCCGGCGAGTGCACGCTTCAGCTGCGTGGAGAGAGCAGGAGCGCGGTCAGGTAAGCAGAACTTGTTTTTTTTTTTTGCAGACCCTATCATGTGTGTTGCCCTATTTTTGGTAACCTTTGTGTGTATTGAGCCGAGGGGGGGGGGCGCCAAACTCGGGAGCAGCCCCGGGCGGCAAAAGCTCTAGCTACGCCCCTGCTTATACTCGAGTATATATGGTCATTTCAACCCCAAAAGTGTCCATTGACTTTTTTATCAGGTAGCTTAAAGCGCAGCGTCATTTTAATTTTTATGCCATAAATCAATAGTACACATGGAAATAAACAACTTTGCAATATATCTATTCCGAAAAATGTGCTTCTTTCTCAACCAGAGTTAATCAGTCATTATCAAAGTTCTCAATTCAAGAGGTAAAATCTGTAATAAGTTAAGACAGACTTTCCCATTACTGAGATAGAATCTTATCAGCAGCAGCCGCCATCTTCTATCTAGATAGAAGGGGAGGAGGAGCTCTGCTTCTAGCTCCTCCCTCCTGCCATTGACATAGAAATGTATTCATAGCAGCCGCCATCTCCTAACTCTGTAATGGGAAAGTCTGTCTTCACTTATTACAGGTTTTACCACCAGAATTGAGAATTTAGAACATTACTGATCAATTTTATCAGAGAAAGAAGCCATTCTTTTCTCATATGATATATTACATAAGTTGCTTATTTTCATTTGTACTATTGATTTTTAAAGTTAAAATTAAAATGACGGTTACACTTCAGGCTAAGCCACCTAGGAAGTATCTCGCTTTTCTTACCTCACCCCCTTTTTTATTCTTCATTCCACTAGTTATTTGCCTGCTTTTTCCTTCTTTAAAATTTTTATCTACCGTTTCAACTTTTTTATTGTATCATGGTTCATTTTTGTTAGTCATCTATTACGTTTTATAGTAGCTTTGGGATTCATGTTTTGGTTACTAAATCGCTTACGAAATTTTTTATTTTTTTTTTAAAGTGACCATTGTATACATCGAAAAGATGTGTTTTTGATACATGTAAGGTTTTTGGTATTCGTTTGAACATTGCTGTAGTAATTGGAAATGCAACAATTGCCTAAAAGTTGTATTGTCCATGAAAAGATTTAGTGAGGGATAAAGCAATTTCTTGAACTTAAAGACATAATCTGGTGATCCAATTCTCCCCACTGTGTCCATTACTGTGAAACTTCATTTACTTTCTCCTATCCATCAGTAACTCCCCGCATCCCACCTAACCAATCCTCTAGGTTTCCCACATTGTTCCATCTTTTGTCTTCCTATTCTAAGCTGAAGAACAACAGATAGGGTTCTGAAGGCAGGGAGCATCAGGAGGAGCTGCAAGAGAATAGTTAAGAGATGAGGCTCATACGGCCTCCACCATTGCCAGCAGTTAGTAGGGTTTGTGCTGCCCGGTTGAACACTGTTCAAAGACTTTGCGGAGCTTTGTTCCACTGTGTAAGGATTAGGTCTGGCGGTCTGAGAATTTGCCTTCTAATTAAAAAGGATAAAAGATAGAAGTAGCATTAGGCTAAAACGTAGCAGTGACACTTCACAGGCTGCTACTTAGTCACAAGACAACGTAAGATGTTATGTCAGATGCTTTCAGTGCTCAGGTTTTTCTACCATAACCACCCAAAAATGCTTAAGTATGAACAAAAATATGCAAACATACTTCTTGGTGGGAAGGGAGATGTAATCAGCCGGACTATATAAACGGAAAATAATAAAGATAGAGAATATTTGTCAACATCGGATAATAATAATAAGTTAAATTAGTGACAAAAGATTTAGTTTTCATCCTGGCAGTTGAATGATTTACAGCTGCTAGCCTGCTTGATTACATGTGGGGATTCCCTAGCAACCAGGCAACCCCCACATGTACTCAGGCTGGCTAGTAGCTGTAAATCATTCAGCTGCCGTGATGAAAACTTAATCTCCGAGCTGTCATAAATACTCGGAGGTCACTCGAGCGTGCTCGGGAACACCCGAGCAATGAGTACACTTGCTCATCACTAAAAATGATTGTCCTTGTATGCAGCTATGAATACTATACAGATTTTCTTATACATTCTAGTTTTAGGAAAAGAGAACCTTTAGATTATCACATTCTAAGCTTATAGAGAAGGGTAGTCCCATAATATACGTTTATGGCATATCACCATAAAAAGCTGTAAATGTGTAGCAATCAAGATGTTGATCCCATCTATAGGACCTCATCTTCTAAGAATGGGACCCTAGCAGGCACCACAGTCAGTGGAGAGGTGGTCAGTTACGCATAGACATGTATGGGAATTCTTATCACTTTGCGACTGACCGAGGTACATCATGGGGCCATGCTTCCAAGATTGTTTTAAGCGTCATTAGTGGGACCCGCATCTATCATACATTTATGGCCTATCCTATGGATAGACCAGAAATTATCAAAATTGGAAACCCCTTTTAGACTAGGACTACCCAGCGATTTTGACCACAATTTTGATCACTCAGCCAAGAAACCATATGTGCCACTGATGAGTTGCAGCATTATGCCAGCTAATTAGGTCACTTTGCAACCTGCAAGATATTATGAGAAACAAGTCCCAAAAAAATCCAACTGGTTCTGACTTTTTTCGACTAGCTAGTCATGGTACCAATGGGGTCGCAATGTTATCCCATTAACCTGCATTATGCTCTGATGTAGCAACAGCATAGTGCGAACTTTAGCCAGGCAACCTGCGTAGCGGCCAAATTCACCATGTAGCCCCAGCCTTAGCAACATTCAGACATTTGATTTTTGCATTCAAGTGATATCTATGGTTTTCACAGATAACACTTGTACCTGTAATAGTCCATGGGGCCATTTACACGTCCAATTTTTTACTTGGGCCGAGTGGTCCATGGAAAATATTGGAAGCATGTGAAAATCCATAATGCAAGTCAATGGGTCTGGGAAATAATTGGAGTGCACTCGAATGACATTCAAGTGTGGTCCGATTTTCATGGACTTTCAGAATGAAGAAAGTGAAGAAATATTTTTAAATTATTCATGTACAAGAAAGATCGGTTCCGACTCATTGGTCTGATTTTCTCGTGCATGAAAAAAATTCTTTAAGTAATTCAAGGGGTCCATAAACCTTAAATAGGTTGTGTTTGATAATGGGAAACACGGTGAAAGAGTTTCTCTCTGTAATTTGACAAGCAATGGTCTCTCTCACTAGAGATGGACTGTCTCATTTAAGATTTCTGCATAAGCAATTCATTTTAATAAAAGTGTCTTGCTTATTTAAAAAGCAGCAATATAATAATAAATATCCATCATGCAATATGTCCCTATTTAATATATGGTCACATGATCCGCTTATGTGATCATATAATTTAGAACATCAATGCATCCAGTGCTTTCATATCCTGGCATTAATTCCTGCATTATTGGCTCTGTTCACATTGCATTCAGCTCATATACCAGTATACTCATATACTCTTATAACTACATTTACTTCTTGAAAATAATGCATGCTGACGCCAACCCACAAACAAACGGTATACACCAGGTATATGGGGCCCCATGAAGACATTCGACGTATAGTCAGTCATTAACGATGTAAACATAGTATAATACCTAAACATACTTTTGATCCCAATTATGTTAATCCCTATTTTTTTTTTATGTAAAGTCATCTAGCTAAACTCTGCAGGGCTGTACTCAGAATATGATCACTTACATCAGTTCCAGCCCCAATGGGTCTCATGTCCTAATCCCTCTATTTCAGGCTTACGTACATACACCAGGGAGAATTTCATAGGAAGCCAATTAAGCTATTGCTATGTTTTTGATGTGTACATAGGCAGAAGACATTTTTGCTTTCTATCTAAAGAGAGTTCACAAAACATTTCTGGGGAGCTTACCACTGGGACTCCCACTGATCTCAAGTTTTTATTTTCTCTTCACATACAAATCCACTCATTTGAAGGCCCCCATATCCAAAAGTTGGCCAAACATGCCAATTTTGGCAGGATCAGCGCAGTGGGTCATCTAACGTGAATGGAGGTCTCCCAGCTATCCCTCAACAGATTATGTCGGGGGACATAAGGATCGGGTGGTTGGAATTCAACAGGTCAATCCTTCATGAGCTACTAGCATTAGTTCTGCCTTAGAGAACAAAGGAACCAGCGAAGCGAGCATTCCCATTTATGGGGGAGTCGAGACGTTGACCAACAACTATCTATGGTGTATAACCAGTTTTAGAGTTGCATGGAGGACAGCAAGCATGCTAAATCACTGCTGTATTAACAGTCCTATTCACCATGGATAATACGTGGTAGGTGAAATAGGGGGACTTGCAACCCTCAGATCAGTGGGCATTTCATTTGTGGGTCTCCCACTAATCTGAAATATATAACTTAAATCATTGGACAAATCATACATTTTAATGTGGGAAAAGTATTTTAATGGGTTTATCCCAATCACATTTATCATATACCCACAGAATAGATGAAAATTGTATGATCGGAGTATTTTAGACTTTGGAGAACTTCATCAATCACAAAAATGGGGGTCTAGTATCTTCTGGATGAATAGAGCTGTGGTGCATATGCAGAACTACCATTCCCTTTCTATGAAAGCCGTGGTCACACAAGCAAAGAACAACTGTCACTACCTCAAAAATAAAAGTCATACATGCACACTACTGCTACATTTACATGGAGAGTCAAAGGACGTTCCTTCTCAGGATCAGCGAGTCCCATCAGTCTGACCACCATTGATCATACATTTATAACCTATCCTGTCTCAATTAATGTATGTGACAATATTCAAACATTTCAGCTCATGTAGGAAGCATCATATACAAATATCTCCTTTAGATCATTAATGTCATAATTTCTACTACTAAAACATACAACTTCAACAGATTTTCCCCTAAAAAAGTGATAGAGCTTTTCCAAAATGGTTCCTGCTTATGTTAATGTGTAAAGCTTCTGAATGTTTGATCTAGTGGATTGACAATTGGGATCAAGAGGAAAAGATCAGCTCTTTTGGGGCGGACATGATCATGTGGTTGCACGTGTCCTTCCCCACCTCTCGGTTGAACTTGATGGACGTTTGTCTTTTTGCAACTTTATAAACTATGTAACTTGAGATGAACGGAACAGATAAAATTTACATTTTCTCAGGAAATTTGATTCGTCGAGAGGTTATTGTTAAGACTGGCGGAACGCACCAAGTATAAGGTGAAATAATATTAGGTGCGTTTGCAGTCTGGGGTCCACCGTGTAGGTGGAAACCTGCTGCTAGTAAATGGCAGCACTATATGGCGGTAGAAGCGAACCCTGTTAAGCCACAGGACCGCAATACCGCACTAAAGAGTGCAAGCTAAGAGTCACCGAACTCAGTCCCAAGACTCGGGGTTGAAGTCCGTTCAGACTAATTGCGCACAACACCGCAACTGGGTGTATTAGGTAACTAATAGAAATAGTCTAGCGCAACGAAGTGCGAACTGTGCCATGCTGGCAGACACCACCAAGCACCCGGACGTGGGTTAGGAAGCGCACTACTGGCGCGTGGTGCCGCACTGGCGGTCACAGCAATGGACGCTGATTCGTGTGTAACACGTTGTGAGGATAGTCGGGCGCTTGATAGCAGCCATACACCTTACACGAACAGTCATTCAATAGGGTGGGTTATTTAAAGGACGACTTGCACTCATCAACATACACACGTAAACAATTGTACACTAGCGCATGGCCGTGCGGTCATGCGAGAAGCTTATATAGCTGCAGCACGTATAGGACCTTCCAAAAAAGGACCAATGGGAAGCTGCCACAGAAGTTTAGCACCTTCAGGACCTTCCAGGAGGACCAATGGGAACCGCTGCAGCATCTGAGCATGTGACCCTCGATCTCCAACAGGAGATCTCACCCTGGGCATGCTCAGAAGGGAAAAAGCAGGACTTAGTCCCAAAAGCATCCGCTCGCCGCTGCCCAGCACTGGCTTTAATGGCAAAAGCTGGAAAAGCAACAGCAAGCCTAAGCACAGAGTGAGGCCGGCTTCACACTCAGCGTATGAAAATACGGTCCGTATATTACGGCCGTAATATGCTGAAATGTCCCGAAAATAGTGGTCCGTAGCTCCTCCGTAGGCAGGATGTGTCAGCGTTTTTTGCGCATGGCCTCCTCCGTATGTAATCCGTATGGCATCCGTACTGCGTGGTTTTCTCGCAGGCTTGCAAAACCAACATACCGCTATAGAAGTGATCCATGTGTCCCAAAAAGAAAAAAATATATATATATACTGTCTATATATATATATATATATATATATATGTCAGTAGACACATATATGTATATATATTAATATTTTTTCCAGCGCTATACAGCTTGAAAGCCGGTAATTCAATTACCGGCTTTTTCCTTCTCCTTCCTAAAACCCGACATGATTTGAGACATGGTTTACATACAGTAAACCATGTCTTCTCTCCATTTTTTTTGCAGATTCCACACTACTAATGTCAGTAGAGTGTATCTGCAAAATGTGGCCGTTCTAGCTCTTAAAATAAAGGGTTAAATGGTGGAAAAAATTGGCGTGGGCTCCCGCGCAATTTTCTCCGCCAGAGTAGTAAAGCCAGTGACTGAGGGCAGATATTAATAGCCTGGAGAGGGTCCATGGTTATTGGCCCCCCCCTGGCTAAAAATATCTGCCCCCAGCCACCCCAGAAAAGGCACATCTGTAAGATGCGCCTATTCTGGCACTTGGCCACTCTCTTCCCATTCCCGTGTAGCGGTGGGATATGGGGTAATGAAGGGTTAATGCCACCTTGCTATTGTAAGGTGACATTAAGCCTAATTAATAATGGAGAGGCGTCAATTATGACACCTATCCATTATTAATCCAATTGTAGTTAAGGGTTAAATAAAACACAAACACATTATTTAAAATTATTTTAATGAAATAAAAACAATGGTTGTTTGAGTATTTTATTCTACGCCCAATCCAGTCACTGAAGACCCTCGTTCTGTGAAAGAAAAAACATAATAAACCAACAATATACTTACCCTCCGCAGATCTGTAACGTCCAACGATGTAAATCCTTCTGAAGGGGTTAAAACATTTTGCAGCAAGGAGCTTTGCTAATGCAATGCTACTCCTCGCTGCAAAACCCCGGGGAATGAGTCTAAATATAGATCAATGAGCTATATTTAGCTTCATTTGCGGTGAGGCGCCCTCTGCTGGATGTTCATAGATCGTGGGAACTTTACTAGAAAGCCTGGGAGCTTCTCCAGGCTATTAATATCTGCCCTCAGTCACTGGCTTTACTACTCTGGCGGAGAAAATTGCGCGGGAGCCCACGCCAATTTTTTCCACCATTTAACCCTTTATTTTAAGAGCTAGAACGGCCAAATTTTGCAGATACACTCTACTGACATTAGTAGTGTGGAATCTGCAAAAAAAATGGAGAGAAGACATGGTTTACTGTATGTAAACCATGTCTCAAATCATGTCGGGTTTTAGGAAGGAGAAGGAAAAATCCGGTAATTGAATTACCGGCTTTCAAGCTGTATAGCGCTGGAAAAAATATTAATATATATACATATATGTGTCTCACTGACATATATATATATATATACCTATTCTATGTGTACACATTTATTCTACCTATTCTACTGTAAGCTGTCAGTGTGATTTTACTGTACACCGCACTGAATTGCCGGCTTTTCTCTCTAACAGCGCTGCGTATTTCTCGCAAGTCACACTGCTTGTCCGTGTGTAATCCGTATTTTTCACGCTTCCATAGACTTTCATTGGCGTATTTCTTGCGCAGTACGGTGACAAACGCAGCATGCTGCGATTTTGTACGGCCGTAGAAAGCCGTATAATACTGATCAGTAAAATACGGCAGATAGGAGCAGGGGCATAGAGAATAATTGTGCCGTATTTTTTGCGAGTTTTACGGACGTAGTTTCTGCGCTCTTACGTCCGTAAAACTTGCAAGTGTGAAGCCGGCCTGAGACTGAGCCAGACGCAAGGACTGACGTCTCCGCTGAGCAGGTTCCACTGCGGCAGCAGAAGAATGGGAGACCGCAGCAGAAACGGCCCGAGATTCCCCCTGTGCAGAAGCGGGAACTCGACCCCTAACAGTTATTTTCTGCAAATTTAAGGTCCATTGTTATTCTCTGTGGTCTTTCGGGACCTCAGAGCATAGTAAACAGAAGTTTTTAAAAAAAATCCTTATGCTCACTTTACTGCTCACCTCACTGGCCCCTCCACTCTTCACAGTCATCTATCCAGTTCTTGCCACATCTTCAGATCGCCGCACGCTCTGAAATTCCCAACTCTGCACATGCAAGCTCTCGATGTCATGCCATCATGGCGCCGTAACTTTGTGCTTGCATGCGGAGAACTGGAAATTTAAATGCAAGTGGAGAACATCTGAAGATGTAACAAGGACTGGACAAGTGACGTGGAGTAGCCCGAGAGGGGAGTATAAGGGTTTTTTTACTTTATTTTTTACATTTGGATAGCTTTTTATGGTTTAGAAAAATGGCACTTTACAAAATCTGCATTTTGGCAAATGTAGATTTTGGTAAATTTCTAGTACAATTTAAATTTCACTCCAATTTATGGGAGTCCCTTTCAAATGAAGACAATTTTTTAAATTTCTGTCCACCTATTAAAATGTCTTACCTATATGGTGCTGTTCTTATGACATATTCCACATTTGTAAATATTACTATAAATATTCTTGCGATGCCCAAAACAACAGTTCAGATCTCTGCTTCCATTTTCTAATTTGCAGCATTTTCTGTATTCCGCTTGATTATAATCGCCCTCATGAACATTTTTTACGCTTGTTTTTTTGTGAATTGTGCAGGATCCATACTTTGTGGACACCGATGCATCTGTCATGTACATCTCACTATATCATGACTCCTTAAGGTGACTGTTATAATCCTCTCAGCTCTTGCACAAACAATCACTTTTTTTCTTCCAGACGAGGAAGAAAGGTTGGTTCAGGAGACGATATCAGAGCATTTAAAGCCTCTTTTAGCTCAAATTGCAGTCAAATATAAAGGAATGCCCTGTAGTTCCCACACATCTCCAGTTACTCAGCTATTTTTCCACTTGTTCCTATATATGTGTTTTGTTCAAAGAGTGAAAATACCAGTATGCGATACAGGAGCTTACATAGAAATTATGGGGACCTGTTGCAGAAGTTCTAATTGAGCTACCCCCAAACAAAAAAAAAATTAATATTTGGTGGAGGTCACAGAAGAGCATATCTCACAACTTTGCAGTCCTTACCAAGTGATTTTTCACCAACTGAAGCGCTAGATTCCCCTTTCATTGCCTCCATCAAGAATGATACCAGCATAAATACTGTATGATACCTCCACAGTGAATTCCTCCACAGTACTCTCCACATGCCCAGAATAATGACCCTACTGTACCTCACCTCAACTCCCCCGGCAAGGTATGGTGACCCCAACACAGGATGATCCTCCAACTGTGACCCCTCCACAGCCCTCCATGCAGTATAATGGGCCCAAACCTCACAACGCTGTATAAAGGCCCACTCTAACCCTCCAAGCAGTATAATGGCCCCCACACAAACGTTCACACTGTGTAATTGCTTGCATACAATATTCTGCACTCCCCATAATCCTCCATAAAGTATACTGCACTCTCCATAGTCCTCCATACAGTATAATGCACTTCTTAATCCTCCATACAGTATACTGCACTCCCCATAGTCCTCCATACAGTATACTTTACTCCCCATAGTCCTCCATACAGTATGACGCACTCCCCATAGTCCTTCATACAGTATAACATACTCCCCATAGTCCTCCAAACAGTATAATGCACTCCCCATAGTCCTCCATACAGTATAACATACTCCCTATAGTCCTTGAAATAGTATACTGCACTCTCCATAGTCCTTCATATAGTATAATGCACACCCGATAGCCCGCCTTGCAATATGCTGCACTCCCCATAGTCCTCCACACAGTATAATGCACTCCCATAGTCCTCCATACAGTATAATGCACTCCCCACAGTCCTCTATATAGTATTATGGCCACCACAATGTATTCACTTATTTAAAAAAAAAAACAATACTCACCTCTCCCTCTCATTCCCTACTGCTTTGGTCTCTGCAGCAAGCATTCTGAAGTGCCGCACATCTTAGCGCAACAGGCACCATGTGGTGACATCTTTGTGCCTGCCGCACTGAGATGTCAGGCACAGAGGGATAACTTTACTTACTTTCAACTGTATCGGCATCCAGGATGCCAATAAAGTTGAACATGCGATGACAGGCGGGGGGGTCTGGTGTCAGCCGCGTCATGGCAACATGCCCCCCGGCTCACAGGTCCCATAGCAGCCGCGTGGCCTTCTGGTATTAGAGGTACGACACTGATGCGGTATCAGTGGCATTATATATGTGTGATCACATGCAATAACTTACATGCATTTAGATCAATGTACTGCCGGTGTGTGAACCCTGTAAAAAGCGTGGATTTATATAATGTGCACATACTCAGCCACAACTCTATCCTAATACCCCTCATCAGAGGCAGGTTGGTGGGGAGTAAAGAGTGACTGGGAACCCACCATTCAAGTGGTCAATGTGCATCTCAACCAGTGGACCCATATAAATAAGTGATAAAAATTTACAACTAGAATATCCCTTTTAATTGGCACACATTTTAGTTTAAGACCTATTGGTCCCATATAGTCCAATAGTGGTCCATAGAACACATAACTAAAGACAGCAAAAAAAAGCTATTTCAACATTGAGGCAACATTCCCCATCCATTGTACATGTCTGTGTGCATTCAGGGTTTTTTTTCTCAGATTGCATATAGACCCACAGAATTTCATGGATCCATATACAAGTCTGTGAAAAAAAAAAGATTTAAGTGTCCAGATCATTAAAGTGTATGATAAACCATTATAAATGGAAAACAGTTAATGGTTTGAAAAAATAAGGCTCAGACACTTTACCTCCTTCAGTTTAAAAAAAAAGAGTGGAAAAACCAGATGCAACACATAGGCAAAATGGATAACATGTGAAATAAGTTTTGTTGGATGTAAAAATGGAAATGGATGTGTAAATGTTGCCTTAGGAAAAATGTTCATTATTGTACCAACCGCCCTTAAATCTCTTTTAACAAGGGCGAGTCTATACAAACATATGCCTTATTATCGAAACTGAAAACAAATTATACCCTTTGTGTAGTGTTAAGTAATAGACGTTAATGTGCCGACAGAATGCGAGTGGGAGGTGGCTCTTTTAAGTACATGTAAACCTGTTAAACTGGCCATAGGCATTAATGGATAGTTGTCTGCCTGAGATGAGATCAGTATTACTGACCAACAGAGAGGACCTGTCACTTGCCAGAATTTTACCTATTGTAAATGCCGCTGTTCTCCTGAATCTGGTGTTACCGTTTTTTTCTCCTGTGCCTCTCCGTTCCCGAGGTATGGCCCCCTCTTCTGTGAATGGATGTCTGTCTTGTTTTATTAGGCAAAGGGTCGTAATCTTTAACTTTTCTCTATTGGCGTGCTCTTGAGGATTGCACCCACTTGGCTAACAAAACCAAATTTACATTCAAGGAAGAGGGAGCCATAGCCAGGAAAGAAGAGGCAAAGGGATCAAAACCAAAATGTCCGATTCAGAAGAACAGGGGCATTTTGACCAGAAAAAAAAACAAATGCCAAATTATTCCCAATTGACAGGTTCTCTTAAAATTATTATACCGATATGGAGTGATAATTTCATGACTATTATATAACTATCTGATGTATTTGTTCTCTTGACAGGATTCCTTAGACATGGCTCTCATATATGAATCATCTTGTCAATTCTTTCCAGTTTATATTACATCTCATAAGGCTTGGATCTCACCATCACATATTCTCTCATCTGAGAAAATTGGGCCAATTATGCAAATCACATTCTGATCAAACTGTAATCAAAGTTGGATCAGAGCGTGATCATAGTGTGAACCAATACTCTCTGATAAGGAGAAGGTGGAGGGGAAAAAAATTATCCACCTTCTCCATTCTGTTACTTAGTGAAAATCGGACTGAACTCAAATGTCATACAAATGGAGTCCAATGTTTTCCATGAGCTCATTGGCTTGCACGGCTGAGTGCGATCTGAATATCAGATCCAACTCAGCTGTGCGATGATTTTTTTTTCCCCTAGACCAAGCTCTAAAATTGGACATTTGCAAAGTTCCATCGGATAATATTGGTCCAAGTATGATCCAATGTTTTATCAGATCACACTTGGACCGTTAATACAGTTATCTGCCCGAGCTCTTATAATAGGTTGTAGGAGGTAGAAGAGTTCTTGGGTATGTGAAGTCATTACCCACACATCCATTAGCAACCCTAAAGGAGTATTGCAGCCAGAAACCTCTGTAGTGCCGGCATCTCTGCACTCCCTACCCTGGCAGGGACGCCGACTATCTCACCGACGTGGACCTGCCTTTCTACCTCCTTCTCCTGCTGTCCTGAAGAAGGGGTCCTGTGTGACCTTGAAACGCATTGACTGTTAAATCTGTTCAGAATAAACGTTTTAAAGAATTAAGCCGATATCCTGGATCCTTCAGGTGTGACATGCATTTTCCTTCCACATATGCATACGGCAGTTGTCCTCAGGGTAGGAACAGGGTAAGACAATCCGCATCCTCACAAAGTCTTGATCAATGCCCAAAATGGAGGACGCCAATTCCACAAGACCACAGTTAAGAGTTTGAATGGACAGGTGGTCAAGCATGTGCATTTCTGCTCCATTCAAAGTCCATGGCACTGATGGAAAGAGCCAAGCAGAGCACTGCAGACTGAAAACTGTTTCTTCATTCATTTCTAGGTCTAGAATTTCTAGAATCTCCATGAGCACCAGCAAAGAGGAGTTTGAGAACAAAAAAAAGCACAGTGGGCACAACATTTCCATAAATCCCATCAACTTTGCTGGAACTGTAAGATGCTGCGGTTTTTGTGCAGCGAAAACACACAGTGTCAAAATCTCCTAAAAAATTATTGTGGGTGCACAGCCTAATGGTGAAAAAAGAAATACATGTATCTCTTATTCAAAAATAGTTACAAAAATATATTACAAATCTATATACTGCTATTAATCACTATAATAAAAAAATGCTAATCAAATATATTATTCCCTAAAACAACAGTAAGTGCTACAAAAAAACATGTTGGGAAAAATACGATTTTTTTTGTCATTAGCTCATTCATGGGTAAAAGTGAAAGTTCTTCATTTTGTTGCAGGTAAAATGTGAAAAATTTCTAAGCTTTTAACCTCATTTAAATCTCAGGATTACAAGTGACAATCCTTTGGGATTAAACGGATTCATAAGTGACCCCCAAGTTCAGTCGCCACTTGCATTACAATTATCTATTTCTTATGAAGCTGAAGTTCTAACATTTCAAGTTTAATTCAGCCAGAATAATTCATAGTATTTATATTGGCTGTGACTAAACATGGGGAATATGCGCCTGATCCCTCAGTTATCTGGGCAGATACTTCTACCTTTTTCTTGAGCAGCTGTGCGAGTGGAGATCATTTCCCTGAACTAGTTAAATCCGCAGTCCCCTCCGACTCTTGCCAATTTGCATTGAACGGCCATTGAGCCTTTCAGATATTTACTGCAGGCTCGCATCGACTGAACAAGACCACCAGAAATCACAGACGTCTGGACTTCGACCAAGAGTGCGGATCACGGCGCCAATGATCTTTCTTTCATAGCTGAATACAGAGAAACGATTTGCAAATTGAAAACTAATTTCCAACCCCAGCAAATAATTAGCGTAAATATATTGATCTGAGGGACGTTTTAGAATTTGGATGAAGTTAATATATTTGATGGAATTTAGTCCTAAAAGCTGTTTTTGCATTAGAGACATTTTATCCATCATTGTCCAAAATCGTTTGCTTGCTTACATAGTGCCATCATATTCCACAGCGATTTACAAACATCATCACTGTCCCCGATGGGGCTCACAATCTAAATTCCCTATCAGTATGTCTTTGGAGAGTGAGAGGAAACCAGAGAACCCAGAGGAAACCCACACAAACACGGGGAGAACATACAAACTCCTTGCAGATGTTGTCCTTGGTGGACTCCAGTGTTGCAGAGCAAAGGTACCAACATTTGAGCCCATATCTACTAGATCTTCCCAGTGAAAATTTGTAGAAATCAATATATTTCAAAATTGTCAACATTTCCAGATGCATTGGCCTGAAAGGACACTTAAAATCAAAAAGTGAAGTTAATAAGTCATTTAAAAAAAATATATTTTAGTCCATTTGGCCGGGTTGACATATCAGTCATTTACAGGACAAGTACGGACCGTGATGCCCAGAACAGCCTTAGGTCTCCAGGTCCAAACTCAACAGCCTTCTGTTAGGCTACAAGGCTGCTGAGTACGGGTCAAGAAACCTGTGGCCGTTCTGGTCCATATTGGGAAAGTGAATGTTGGATGTGTGAAAGCGGAGTCACATTATCAAAATCTTAGGAAAAAAAATCTATAGAAATACCTTTTGCACATAAAAATTATGCAGTTGGGCCTCATTTATGCACAATTGGAGTATTTGTTCATTATTTAAAGCAAGATCATTTGGTGACGACATTAAAAAAAAGTCCTAAATTGCACATAAAAGGTAGATCAGTAGATAAAAGTTGCAATTTTCCATGCAAAGATGGATGCAAAGCCCACAAAAAGTCTTGCATATAAAAACTTCACAAAATCGAGGCACCATTCCAAATTTGGATGGTGAAAAAAATAAATTTTATTTGACTCAAAATGAGAATGGACCTGTCGTTTTGAGCCAAATCATTACATTGGCTACTTAAAATCTGTTCTTTCATCATCCGACTTTGGAATGGTGCCTTAATTTTTTCCATAGATCGATAGATATTGGTATAAGCTACATTTACACACACATTTTTTGGTCCATGTGCGCAATGGCCTATATGTCTGTGTTTTCTCCCCAAACTGAATACCTCTGACATGACATGGACGTCATCCGAGTGTCAGCAGTGCGTTTCCCTTTTACTTACTTGTAGGAGAATCTTGGAAATTATTTTTTTGTATACAAAAAAATTGGACCAAAAATCAGGGACCAAAAAAAGGATGAAAATAGGATCCAGCGTACGCATAAAAATTATCCAATTTTTCTTATATGCAAAAAAAAACAATGTCTGAATAAAGCGTAAGTGTCAGTCAACACCTGTCCATCCAGGATCCATCTTTGGTTCTATTAGACTATGGAGATAGAGGCGATCTAGAGAGATTGAGAGCGAGATAGTTAATTTGTTTTTCTTCTTCTACCAACCATTTCCATATTTTGTCATATAAATACAGCAGCCATAACAATGCAGAGTAATGCACGACTCTGTTATGCACCGTCTCCTATGAAGTCGCTCCGAATTTTCAAAGCTTGTCTGTAAAGATTTGTCAGTGTGCTGGAATTATGCTTGTTGAGAGATGCTAAGCTCTTTCAAGAACCACATTGAAAGAAGCAATCAATACAACACTGCCACTTGTGAACAGGGAATTTGTCCTACAAAGATTTGTCAGCAATTCATAACCATTTGGATTTTAATACTCCATCATGTCTCTGCAGTGAAAGACAAGCCTGAGCCCTGTGCACGTGCTGATCTAACCTACGCTGACTTATAGACTTATTACTGTTCTTGTCATGCCTCAGGGCGACTATATCGAGACTCCTTGTTTACATATTGGAATATCTTCTATTATATACACCTCCTTCTCAAAAATGTTAGACATCTACATATTAAAACTGATTGAGGCACATGCTGGCCGTCTTAGGAAACAGCAGCATATTCCTTATGGCAAAAGAGGGAACCGGTTGCCAAATGTCTTATTGATTGTGCTGTATGTAGTTTACCGCAAATGGCTCCTTGATTTTGCCATATATGATATATGCTAGATACCTTGATCCATGTGACATATGAACCTTACTTCTGTTACGCTCTGTGACATAAGAATCCTTACCTCTAGGATTCTTAAATGTAGATTAGGATAAGTTCACATGATGAGTATTTGGCGCCTTTTTTATTTTACGCTGTGTAAGGATATGGACACTCTATCCATGTTTCCCCCTTGAGGAGACAAGTTGTTCTTGTATAATGTATAGTAATATCAGTAATAAATTATGTAGGATGTGATAATGTAATGCATGATGGAGATAGGTGTTATAATGTTTGCATAGAACTGTGTGAAAGATTAAGTCTACCCAGCAACAGACTGCTGGATCAGAGAGAGTTAATGTTGGGACTAGCCTACAGTGGTGGGGTTAGCGTTAGGGTAAGTAGCTGTGTTCCTGTTAGGTAGTGAGCTCAAGCTTAGACTGCCAAGTAAGCAGTGCTGCCATAGTGGTGATCCATAGGAAGAGGAGACTTAAGGCCAGGGATAGCAAGATCCTGAGGCAAAGTGACTGGATAGCCCTAATGGCCTTAAAGAGAAGGGTCTGTGTAGAGGGCGCCGAGTCATGAACCCCCAATCTTGCAACATCAAACAGGACTGAGTTTGGGGAACTAGTGGGGGGAGTAGATCCAGGGAGTCAATAGTGGACAAAATAGGATGGGGAACAAGTAGAGAGACAGGGCAGACAGCCGAATTTTCTCTCTTAAGAGAGAATTGGGTCAATTATCTAAATTACACTCTGATCAGAGTGCGATCCAATTCTCTCAGATGAGAAGATGGAGGAAGAAGATTTCCCCATCTTCTCCATGCTTTCAGTCTGTTAGGGAAGTGCAGTCCGATGGTTTCCACGCACAAATTGACTTACATAGGGTGCAATCAGAATCAAATATCAAATCAAACTAGGCCATGCAGCATTTTTTGACTCTACTAGTGTCTGTCCAAGGAAAATATACATGTGCACAGCCCCATAGACTAACATTGGTCCAAGTGCAATCCGATGTTCTCTCGGATCACACTTGAAAATACTCTCACCTGAACCTGCCCTTACAGTTCAAGCAAAGTGAATGAGATTTATAGAAATCTCATGCCCACTGTGCTTTTATTTTTTTCCGCAGCATAAACTGACCTGCAGTGTATTCTTGAAATCCATAACATGTCCATTTTCCCCATAGACTTGAATGAGATAAGGAAAATCCGTAGGCAAAAAAAAAAACATACATGCAGTAGAAAACCACTAAAGATGCACGTAAGCCACACATGACTATCAATAATGCTTAATCACAGTGTCACCACCTCGCGGTCCGGGGCGCCTATTTTCTCTTCCCCGCCTGTTCTTACCTCCTCTGGCCCTGTCCTGAGCCAGCGGGGTCACGCTCTGGTCGTCCGCCGGCGCTCCGGGGTTCTTCCCTGTGGGCTTGCTTCCCGGGTCCTTGCTCCCTTGTCTGCGGCACTTCCTCCTTCCTCTCCCTCTCCTAGGGAGTGCATAGGGGGCGGGCAGGCCAGCTCTCTGGCTTCTTAAAGGGCCAGCCCGTCCCTACTCACCGCCCCTCCTCCCGGCCTATCACCTGGAGGTTGGAGGGATAAAAGGATCTCAGTCACTCCTGGACGCCGCCTGGGCAACTTCTATTATCCTGTAGTTGCTTCTCCAGGTCTCTTCTTTCTTGGCTTTCCAGTCCAATTTCCCTGTCTTACTCTGTGTTCCCTTTTTCCCTAGGATCGTGTCTGGTCTTCTCAGCATCCAGAGTTCCGGATCCAGTGCGGTTCCTTGCAGTCTTCTTCCTGCTTCCAAGTTCCTCATCCTTCCCTGTTTAGTCTCTTCATTTCTTCCCACCTCCTAGGTCGGTTTAACACAGGTGTCTGTCTCATCGGACCCTCTATTGGTGGTCTATTGGTGGTCAAGGGGAAATCCCTGTATAGGGGTCACTCCTAGCCTTGGACTCCTTAGAGGTACCCTAGTGTTTTGGTCCTGTGACCTTCCTTTTAGGAGCCTTCCCTGGTATTTTTGTATTCCTTTCAATAAAGCTTCTAACCTGCTTTCCTAGTCCGGCTCTCTCTTCCTGGTATATGCAACCGTTGTTTAGCGGTCCAGTGGGTCCACCCGATACACCCATCTTTAGGGCGTGACAGATTTTGCCCAGGCCATGGACCCCGCTGATGCCAGGTTCGATGCTCAGAGGGAACTCGCTAGTCTCCGCCAGAGCCAGGAACAGGTTGTTGCGTTTATGCGGACGCTTGAGGCCCGTCTTGTTTCCCCTCAGGGGGTGGATGCATCTTTCTCCTCTCATCTTGCAGATCTCCATCAGTAGTTGAATCAACAAGGACGGATGCAGACCCAGATGCTGGATTGCATGATGTCTGTGGACGAGCGGCTCTCGAATCTGCAGTGGTCTCCTCCTGCCCCGGTTGCTGCACCCGTGTTGGATTCCGGTGCCGTAGGAGGCGTCTTCTCTTCCCCTCACCTCTGCAAACCCACCAGGTACTCTGGGGATCCAAAGATGTGCAGGGGTTTCATCAATCAATGCCAGCTGCATTTCAGGCTTCTCCCTCATCAATACCCTACGGATGTGGCTAAAGTGGCCTTTCTGGCATCACACCTGGAGGGCAATGCCTTAGCCTGGTTCAACCCACTACTAGAGAGAGAGGATCCCATTGTATCCGATCTGCGGCTTTTCTTGGACACCTTCCGGAGGATCTTTGATGAGCCAGGTCGGGTGGCTTCGGCCAAGGAGGAGTTGTTCAACTTACAGCAAGGTACTATGTCGGTTGGCCAATACGCCATACAGTTTCGCACTTTGGCTTTGGAGCTTTGCTGGTCTGACGAGCCCCTGATCGGTGTCTTCCAGAGAGGGTTATCCAGTCGCCTGAAGGACGAGCTTGCCGTACGAGACCTTCCTGGTACCCTGGACGAATACATCTCCCTTGCCGTCAGGATGGACCGCCGCCTACAAGAACGCACCAAGGAGAGAACCCAGGAGAAAGGACCATCTCGATTGGCACCTTCTTTTCAGAGGCCTCTGTTTCCAGGTAACGCTTCTTCTGCCGTAGCTCCCGAACCCATGGAGGTGGATCGTCTCCGGCTGAGTCCCCGGGAGCGTGAGGAGAGAGTCGCCCGGAGGTTGTGTCTCTATTGTGGTGGCTCCAATCACTTCCGCCGGCAATCTCCTAGAAGACCGGAAAACTCCTCCACCTAGGACAGGTAAGAGAGGCCATCCTAGGTGAGAGTGACACCTCTCAACCGTTAACTGTTTCCATACAGGTGAGAGTCGGTGACAGGCGGTTCTCAGAGTTGGCGTATTTGGACTCAGGATCTGCAGGTAACTTTATTCAGCGAGACATGGCTCTCTGTCTCGGCATCCCTATACACCCCCTGCAGCATCCCCGCATCATCACTACCATTGACGGGAGACCCCTACAAGATTCCGTTGAGGGCATTACCAGTGAGGTGGAGCTTCAGATCGGAGCTCTCCATGCTGAGAGGATTGCTTTTTACGTGCTGCCCATTCTCTCCCCGCCTTTCATGCTCGGTCTGCCATGGCTGCGTACGCATGAGCCAGTCATTGACTGGCGAAGTGGGGAGGTCCTGTGTTGGGGTTCCGCCTGCCATAGCCGTTGCTTGCTGTGCGTCCGGCCTATCCGTTTGCCTCCCTCGCCTATGTCCTTGCCCGGACTTCCGGAGGCCTACTGGGCATATGCGGATGTGCAAACCAGCTAAGAGAACAACTAATATATATATCTAAAATATAACTTTTATTTAGACCATACTAAAATATCCAATGGATAATGACATCACTTGTGAACAGTGCAAAAAAAGTGCTCATATTACCAGTGCTCTATTAAAAAAATGGTTTTGTCTCACCACATGATCTTCTTTCCGGGAGTATCCACTATAATGTCTCATGGGGGAGGGGGGAAAGAAAACAATGTCTCTATACTACCCCAGTCGTGCCCCTGTGTGGCTCCCGCCCTGACAAGGGCAGTTCCAAAGTCAGTCTGTTATGTTGTACCCACCACGATAAGGTAAACCTCCCTACGCGTTTCCTCTCCCATATGGGAGAATCCTCAGGGGAACTAACTGCAATATATGTGTGGGGAATTGTTTCTTTTTGAGATAAGGGAGTCCCTGCGTCGGCAGGTAACACCCGTGTCAAATACTCCCAGTATGGGCATAGACTTCTGAAGACTGAAGAAGTCTGTGCCCATACTGGGAGCATTTGACACGGGTGTTACCTGCCGACGCAGGGACTCCCTTATCTCAAAAAGAAACAATTCCCCACACATATATTGCAGTTAGTTCCCCTGAGGATTCTCCCATATGGGAGAGGAAACGCGTAGGGAGGTTTACCTTATCGTGGTGGGTACAACATAACAGACTGACTTGGGAACTGCCCTTGTCAGGGCGGGAGCCACACAGGGGCACGACTGGGGTAGTATAGAGACATTGGTTTCTTTCCCACCTCCCCCATGAGACATTATAGTGGATACTCCCGGAAAGAAGATCATGTGGTGAGACAAAACCATTTTTTTAATAGAGCACTGGTAATATGAGCACTTTTTTTGCACTGTTCACAAGTGATGTCATTATCCATTGGATATTTTAGTATGGTCTAAATAAAAGTTATATTTTAGATATATATATTAGTTGTTCTCTTAGCTGGTTTGCCTGTTGTTGTCTGAGGACTTCTAGGGGTTTTATATTGTTATACACCCTATACGTGGCTTATATTGGCATATGCGGATGTCTTCGACAAACGAGAAGCAGAGGTGTTGCCCCCGCACAGGCCTTATGATTGTCCCATCGATTTGGTTCCAGGTGCCTCTTTTCCTACAGGACGAATCTACCCTGTCCCCTGCTGAGACCCAGGCTATGTCTGAATACGTCACTGACAGCTTGGCCCGGGGATTTATCCAGAGGTCCACATTCCCTGTTGGAGCTGGGTTCTTCTTCGTGAAAAAGAAGGACGGGTCTTTGCGTCCTTGCATTGACTACCGCGGACTGAATGCCATCACGGTAAAGAATAAGTACCCTCTGCCTCTTATTCCAGAACTCTTCGATTGGCTCCGGGGAGCCCGGATATTCACCAAGCTGGACCTGCGAGGGGCTTACAACCTAGTCCGCATCCGGGCCGGTGATGAATGGAAAACCACCTTCAACACCCGTGATGGTCACTTCGAGTACCGAGTGATGCCCTTTGGACTGTGCAATGCACCAGCCGTTTTCCAGGAGTTCGTGAATGACGTCTTCCGTGACCTGCTGTACGTATGTGTAGTGGTATATTTAGATGGCATCTTGGTTTTCTCCCCAGACTTACCCACACACAGAAGAGACGTCCGACGAGTTCTCCTTCGATTACGGGAGAACCGCTTGTACGCCAAATATGAGAAATGCCTCTTCGAGCAGTCCACTCCTAGCCTTGGACTCCTTAGAGGTACCCTGGTGTTTTGGTCCTGTGGCCTTCCTTTTAGGAGCCTTCCCTAGTATTTTTGTATTCCTTTCAATAAAGCTTCTAACCTGCTTTCCTAGTCCGGCTCTCTCTTCCTGGTATATGCAACCGTTGTTTAGCATTCCAGTGGGTCCACCCGATACACCCATCTTTAGGGCGTGACACACAGCAGGATATTTCCAAACCAAAGCAGTTTTATTTAAAACATCACATACCGAAAAGAGTCAAACACCGTAGCAGAAATAATGTACTGAAGAATACAATGAAAAAAAACAAAAAAATGTATAATGGGAACTTAGCCCTAGCACTCATTCAATCATCGGTTCACATGTCCATATATTTTTGCTGACTGACTGATCTGCACAAAATGAAAGAGACTTGTCCAACTTTGAACCAAGTCTCGGATCAATCTTACCAATATAAGTCAAGGGTCCCATGGAAAATAAATAATGTGTTAAGCATTCAAACACGCAACACTCGCTTACAAATCTACCCAGACCTCTGCTAAACAGGCCTACTTCACAACCCTCATATCTTTCCTATCCTACAACCCAAAACAGTTATTCAAAACTTTTAACTCCCTCCTCCACCCATCACTGCCCCCTCCAACCTCCCTCATCTCTGCTGAGGACTTTGCTACATACTTTAAAAATTATATCGACCAAATAAGGCAAGTCTTCATTGTTCAACCACCACAACCTTTTTGTATACCAGACCAATGCCCAAATCCCATAACCTCCCTCTCCAACGTCACTGACGGGGAGCTTAATTTTCTTCTCTCCAAATTGCACCTCACAACCTGTGCACGCGACCCCCATCCCATCCCATCCTACCTCCTCCCCAACATTGCGGCCACTCTTATCCCATCCCTAACCCACCTCTTCCACTAGCTTCTGGTACCTTCCCTTCTGCTTTCAAACATGCAACAATCACGCCTATCCTTAAAAAGCCAACCCTCGATCCAACTGCTATATCCAGCTATCGCCTAATATCGCAACTCCCATTCCCTTCCAAACTCCTGGAGCAGCACGTCTGCAGCGCCCCAGAGATCTGGTCGTTGCAGTATGACACTCTGCCGCTAAAAGGAGTGATGGTATGTCTGATGGCACTGAAGGAATTCTACTGACCAGGTATCACCAGCACACATTACACTTCACACTCCGGCCACTAGGGGGAGAAAAAGGCTTTATTTATTGGGCCACTCCTTACACTGGTAAAACTAGGGGTTGGATAGGAAGTAAGTCAGAAGCTGACTGGGTTGGATTCAGGCAACATCTCGTGGCAGGGGGTGTTGCAGGGAGAAGATTCAGGTGGGTGCCTGTCAGGCGTGGGAACCTGGCAGGTACCTAGCGAACAGAACAGAACGTTACGGAACCGTGCCTGCACTACCTTGCAGCGGTATCCTAAGAAAGAGACACGAAGCGAAGGATATTGTGGAACAGTGAGAAACGAGATCAAGCACAAAGGAGAGCCAGTAGGAGTCGTGCCCCGAGAACGGCAACATCCTTCTGAGGCGCCGGTGGCCGGAACACCGAGGAAGTAACTGACTCTATGCCTTACTTCAAACTCCGCAGGACAGTTAATTATAGGTTGGCTGTCTACCTTAAATTTCCTACGAAGACATAGGGGGCAACGCATGGAGAGGGGCATCTCTAGGGTCCCGGAAGAGCTCCGAGCCTTCCCGTCATACGGGTACGTCCTAGCCATAACATACCTGGAGGACGAGAAACTAGTAACATCTGGAACAAAATAGAAAGAGAAAGAACTAGAAAGAACGAACGAACGAACTAGAACAGAAGTTGTGAGGACTATACCGAATGCTCAGCAGGGTAGCACTACAACACAGGCGCTATTGGTAGGCAACAATTTCCACCTGCAAAGGGAACTCTGGATGTGCCATTGGACCGGCCGGTCTCAGACAGCCCTGTTAACTGTGCTCTGGATTGTGGATCCTGAAGTCTTCAGTAAAGAGGTAAAGAGACTGCAACCTTGTGTCCTCGTTATTGTCTGCACCTCACACCATCGCTATCTACATCACTGGGAAGCCCTGGGGACATACAGTTAGGTCCATATATATTTGGACAGAGACAACATTTTTCTAATTTTGGTTATAGAAATTACCAAAATGAATTTTAAACAAAACAATTCAGATGCAGTTGAAGTTCAGACATTCACTTTTCATTTGAGGGTATCCACATTAAAATTGGATGAAAGGTTTAGGATTTTCAGCTCCTTAACATGTGCCACCCTGTTTTTAAAGGGACCAAAAGTAATTGGACAATTGACTCCAAGGCTATTTCATGGACCGGTGTGGGCAATCCCTTCCTTATGTCATTCTCAAATAAGCAGATAAAAGGCCTGGAGATGATTTGAGGTGTGGTGCTTGCATTTGGAATGTTTTGCTGTGAAGTAAACATGTGGTCAAAGGAACTCTCCATGCAGGTGAAACAAGCCATCCTTAAGCTGCGAAAACAGAAAAAACCCATCCGAGAAATTGCTACAATATTAGGAGTGGCAAAATCTACAGTTTGGTACATCCTGAGAAAGAAAGCACTGGTGAACTCATCAATGCAAAAAGACCTGGGCACCCACGAAAGACAACAGTGGTGGTTGATCGCAGAATAATCTCCATGATGAAGAGAAAACCCTTCACTACAGCCAACCAAGTGAACAACACTCTCCAGGAGGTCGGCGTATCAGTATCCAAATCTACTATAAAGAGAAGACTGCATGATGGTAAATACAGAGGGTTCACTGCACGGTGCAAGCCACTCATAAGCATCAAGAATAAAAAGGCTAGACTGGACTTTGCTAAAAAAAACATCTAAAAAAGCCAGCACAGTTCTGGAAGAACATTCTTTGGACAGATGAAACCAAGATCAACCTCTACCAGAATGATGGAAAGAGAAAAGTATGGCGAAGGCGAGGTACAGCTCATGATCCAAAGCATACCACATCATCTGTAAAACACGGCGGAGGCAGTGTGATGGCTTGGGCATGCATGGATGCCAGTGGCACTGGGTCACTAGTGGTTATTGATGATGTGATACAGGACAGAAGCAGCCAAATGAATTCTGAGGTATTCAGAGACATACTGTGTGCTCAGATCCAGCCAAATGCAGCCAAACTGATTGGTCGTCGTTTCATACTACAGATGGACAATGACCCAAAACATAAAGCCAAAGCAACCCAGTAGTTTATTAAAGCAAAGAAGTGGAATATTCTTGAATGGCCAAGTCAGTCACCTGATCTCAACCCAATTGAGCATGCATTTCACTTGTTAAAGACTAAACTTCAGACAGAAAGGCCCACAAACAAACAGTAACTGAAAACCACCGAAGTGAAGGCCTGGCAGAGCATCAAAAAGGAGGAAACACAGCGTCTGATGATGTCCATGAGTTCAAGACTTCAGGCAGTCATTGTCAACAAAGAGTTTTCAACCAAGTACTAGAAATGAACATTTTATTTAAAATTATTTAATCTGTCCAATTACGTTTGGTCCCTTTACCAACAGGGTTGCACATGTTAAGGAGCTAAAACTCCTAAACTCTTCATCCAATTTTAATGTAGATACCATCAAATGAAAGCTGAAAGTCTGAACTTCAACTGCATCTGAATTGTTTTGTTTAAAATTCAATGTGGTAATGTCTATAACCAAAATTAGAAAAATGTTGTCTCTGTCCAAATATATATGGACCTAACTGTACTTCACCTGTGGGAAGGTATACCATCTAGCTGCCATTCCATCACCCCAGCGGACCCCAAGCAGCGTCGGTCATCCTGACCGAACACCACAGGTGGCGTCACGAAACCTTGACAGACCCCTATCACCTTTTATTGGATGCCCCTTAGCAGGGTCACGGACCGGGTCCAGCCACCGTGACAACCCCAGAACTGAGACAGAAAGGACCAGTACCGAGTAACCTGTGGTCCTGTGTCTGGGGGCGATCCACGTCTACGCTGAAGTTTCCTCCCACCTCTCATCTAACTTGCTCTTTGACAATCTACAATCTGGTTTCCACCCCATCACACAACTGAGATAGCCGCCCTTGACCAAAATTACTAATGACCTACTTACAGTCAAAGCTAACAGACAATACTCTATACTTCTCCTTCTAGACCTGTCCTCTGCTTTCGACACAGTTGACCACTGCCTCCTACTACAGATCATCTCCTTCTTTGGCATCAAAGACCTTGCCCTATCCTGGATCTCCTCATACCTTTCCAACTGCACATTCACGTCTCCCACTCCCATACTACCTCCTCATCCCACCCTCTCTCTGTTCCCCAAGGCTCTGTTCTAGGACCCTTACTCTTCTCAATCTTTACACTTGGCCTGGGACAACTCATAAAGTCTGATGCATTCTAGTACCACCTTTATGCTGATAACACTCATATCTAACTCTCTGGCCCAGACGTCACCTCTCTACTGTCCAGAATCCCAGAGTGTCTATCAGCCATATCTTCCTTCTCCTCTCGCTTCCTCAAACTCAATGTGGACAAATCTGAACTCCTCATCTTTACCTTCATCTCATAGATCTTCCTTACCTGACCTATCTATGGCAATTAACGACATCATGCTTTCCCCCATACCGGAAGTCCACTGCCTCAGAGTTGTCTTGAAGTTACCCTTGACTCTTTGCAAAAAGGAAAAAAAAAAAGAGCATGAACCGCACATCCCAAATTCATACTTTGATCTAAAGCCGCTAGGCAAAAATTTATATACTGAACATGAGGTTTTCAGTTTAACATTCTGATCAGACTGTATGAAGCCCACTGCCACTTCACGGCAAACCTCGTAGTGGGTCCTATCGCCCTAACGGAGCGGAGCCGTGCGGCAACCACCGCCACAGCGGCCACGCACCAGCAGGGCGGACAGCCTGTTGCCCCACAGCACCCATGCTGCGAGACTGAGCCCCCATGACTCCAGACCGCGCCGCCCCACCAGCACAAAGCCACAGCAACAATGGCCGCCACACAGCACCAGCACCAAAATGAAAGGAGCATTGAAACTCACCTTCCTCCAGCTCTTCAGTGAGAGCCAAAATGGGCTAGACCCCATACTTTGCAGTCTCCTGCTAATTAAAATCACCTGTGCCAAATGGGAGGAGTGCTGGTCCAAGAAAGAGACAAGAACATGCTTTGCAAAAAGGAAAAAAAAAAAAAGAGCATGAACCGCACATCCCAAATTCATACTTTGATCTAAAGCCGCTAGGCAAAAATTTATATACTGAACATGAGGTTTTCAGTTTAACATTCTGATCAGACTGTATGAAGCCCACTGCCACTTCACGGCAAAACTCGTAGTGGGTCCTATCGCCCTAACGGAGCGGAGCCGTGCGGCAACCACCGCCACAGCGGCCACGCACCAGCAGGGCGGACAGCCTGTTGCCCCACAGCACCCATGCTGCGAGACTGAGCCCCCATGACTCCAGACCGCGCCGCCCCACCAGCACAAAGCCACAGCAACAATGGCCGCCACACAGCACCAGCACCAAAATGAAAGGAGCATTGAAACTCACCTTCCTCCAGCTCTTCAGTGAGAGCCAAAATGGGCTAGACCCCATACTTTGCAGTCTCCTGCTAATTAAAATCACCTGTGCCAAATGGGAGGAGTGCTGGTCCAAGAAAGAGACAAGAACATGCTTTGCAAAAAGGAAAAAAAAAAAAAGAGCATGAACCGCACATCCCAAATTCATACTTTGATCTAAAGCCGCTAGGCAAAAATTTATATACTGAACATGAGGTTTTCAGTTTAACATTCTGATCAGACTGTATGAAGCCCACTGCCACTTCACGGCAAACCTCGTAGTGGGTCCTATCGCCCTAACGGAGCGGAGCCGTGCGGCAACCACCGCCACAGCGGCCACGCACCAGCAGGGCGGACAGCCTGTTGCCCCACAGCACCCATGCTGCGAGACTGAGCCCCCATGACTCCAGACCGCGCCGCCCCACCAGCACAAAGCCACAGCAACAATGGCCGCCACACAGCACCAGCACCAAAATGAAAGGAGCATTGAAACTCACCTTCCTCCAGCTCTTCAGTGAGAGCCAAAATGGGCTAGACCCCATACTTTGCAGTCTCCTGCTAATTAAAATCACCTGTGCCAAATGGGAGGAGTGCTGGTCCAAGAAAGAGACAAGAACATGCTTTGCAAAAAGGAAAAAAAAAAAGAGCATGAACCGCACATCCCAAATTCATACTTTGATCTAAAGCCGCTAGGCAAAAATTTATATACTGAACATGAGGTTTTCAGTTTAACATTCTGATCAGACTGTATGAAGCCCACTGCCACTTCACGGCAAACCTCGTAGTGGGTCCTATCGCCCTAACGGAGCGGAGCCGTGCGGCAACCACCGCCACAGCGGCCACGCACCAGCAGGGCGGACAGCCTGTTGCCCCACAGCACCCATGCTGCGAGACTGAGCCCCCATGACTCCAGACCGCGCCGCCCCACCAGCACAAAGCCACAGCAACAATGGCCGCCACACAGCACCAGCACCAAAATGAAAGGAGCATTGAAACTCACCTTCCTCCAGCTCTTCAGTGAGAGCCAAAATGGGCTAGACCCCATACTTTGCAGTCTCCTGCTAATTAAAATCACCTGTGCCAAATGGGAGGAGTGCTGGTCCAAGAAAGAGACAAGAACATGCTTTGCAAAAAGGAAAAAAAAAAAGAGCATGAACCGCACATCCCAAATTCATACTTTGATCTAAAGCCGCTAGGCAAAAATTTATATACTGAACATGAGGTTTTCAGTTTAACATTCTGATCAGACTGTATGAAGCCCACTGCCACTTCACGGCAAACCTCGTAGTGGGTCCTATCGCCCTAACGGAGCGGAGCCGTGCGGCAACCACCGCCACAGCGGCCACGCACCAGCAGGGCGGACAGCCTGTTGCCCCACAGCACCCATGCTGCGAGACTGAGCCCCCATGACTCCAGACCGCGCCGCCCCACCAGCACAAAGCCACAGCAACAATGGCCGCCACACAGCACCAGCACCAAAATGAAAGGAGCATTGAAACTCACCTTCCTCCAGCTCTTCAGTGAGAGCCAAAATGGGCTAGACCCCATACTTTGCAGTCTCCTGCTAATTAAAATCACCTGTGCCAAATGGGAGGAGTGCTGGTCCAAGAAAGAGACAAGAACATGCTTTGCAAAAAGGAAAAAAAAAAAAGAGCATGAACCGCACATCCCAAATTCATACTTTGATCTAAAGCCGCTAGGCAAAAATTTATATACTGAACATGAGGTTTTCAGTTTAACATTCTGATCAGACTGTATGAAGCCCACTGCCACTTCACGGCAAACCTCGTAGTGGGTCCTATCGCCCTAACGGAGCGGAGCCGTGCGGCAACCACTGCCACAGCGGCCACGCACCAGCAGGGCGGACAGCCTGTTGCCCCACAGCACCCATGCTGCGAGACTGAGCCCCCATGACTCCAGACCGCGCCGCCCCACCAGCACAAAGCCACAGCAACAATGGCCGCCACACAGCACCAGCACCAAAATGAAAGGAGCATTGAAACTCACCTTCCTCCAGCTCTTCAGTGAGAGCCAAAATGGGCTAGACCCCATACTTTGCAGTCTCCTGCTAATTAAAATCACCTAGACCCACTACGAGGTTTGCCGTGAAGTGGCAGTGGGCTTCATACAGTCTGATCAGAATGTTAAACTGAAAACCTCATGTTCAGTATATAAATTTTTGCCTAGCGGCTTTAGATCAAAGTATGAATTTGGGATGTGCGGTTCATGCTCTTTTTTTTTTTCCTTTTTACCCTTGACTCTGCCCGCAGTTCAAACCGCACATCCAAGTTCTTTCCACCTACTGTCGCCTCCAACTCAATCTACTAAAATGCTTGTTCATACCCTCATCATCTCTCGCCTCGACTACTGCAACATTCTTTTCCTTGGCCTCCCAGTTAACACCCTTGTACTTCTCCAGTCCTTCCTTACCTCTGCTGCCCGATTAAATCATCACCCTCCTCGCTACTCCTCCACTTCTGCCCTCTGCAAACCTCTTCACTGGCTCCCATTCCCTCAGCGTATCCAGATCAAATTATTAATACTGACCTACAAGGCCTCTATAACCTGTCTCCTCCATATGTCTCTGAACTAATCTCCCGATATCTTCCCTCACGTAATCTCCGGTCCTCCCAAGACCTCCTTTTCTCCTCCACACTTATTCGCTCCTCACCTGTTGTGAATTCTGTTGTCAAGCTCCCTCCTGTGGTCATGAATGGTACTTCAGCTGGTTCTGTCCATGGGCTTCCTCTGGACGGTTGTGAGTGAGGCTGCGGCTTCTGAGTTTCCTTCCACAGGTGACGAGGTTAATTCATTAGCTGGCTGCTCTATTTAACTCCACTTAGATCATTGCTCCATGCCACCTGTCAATGTTCCAGTATTGGTCTAGTTCGCTCCTGGATCGTTCTTGTGACCTGTCTTCCCAGCAGAAGCTAAGTTCCTGCTTGTTTTTCTCTTGTTTGCTATTTTTCTGTCCAGCTTGCTATTTTGATTTTTGTTTTGCTTGCTGGAAGCTCTGGGACGCAGAGGGAGCGCCTCCGCACCGTGAGTCGGTGCGGAGGGTCTTTTGCGCCCTCTGCGTGGTCTTTTTGTAGTTTTTGTGCTGACCGCAAAGTTACCTTTCCTATCCTCTGTCTGTTCAGTAAGTCGGGCCTCTCTTTGCTAAATCTATTTCATCTCTGTGTTTGTAATTTTCATCTTAACTCACAGTCATTATATGTGGGGGGCTGCCTTTTCCTTTGGGGAATTTCTCTGAGGCAAGGTAGGCTTTATTTTTCTATCTTTAGGGCTAGCTGGTTCCTTAGGCTGTGACGAGTTGCATAGGGAGCGTTAGAAGCAATCCACGGCTATTTCTAGTGTGTGTGATAGGATTAGGGATTGCGGTCAGCAGAGTTCCCACGTCCCAGAGCTTGTCCTGTATTATTAGTAACTATCAGGTCATTCCGTGTGCTCTTAACCACCAGGTCCATTATTGTCCTAACCACCAGGTCATAACAGTACTGGTGGCCGTCTTTGTCACGGGATGTGCGTTCTTTTGTGCAGTCCTGTGGGACTTGTGCTCGGGCTAAGCCCTGCTGTTCTCGTGCCAGTGGGTTGCTTTTGCCCTTGCCGGTCCCGAAGAGGCCCTGGACGCATATTTCTATGGATTTTATTTCGGATCTCCCTGTCTCTCAAAAGATGTCGGTCATTTGGGTGGTTTGTGATCGCTTCTCTAAGATGGTCCATTTGGTACCCTTGTCTAAATTGCCTTCCTCCTCTGATTTGGTGCCATTGTTTTTCCAGCATGTGGTTCGTTTACATGGCATTCCGGAGAACATCGTTTCGGACAGAGGTTCCCAGTTTGTTTCGAGGTTTTGGCGATCCTTTTGTGCTAGGATGGGCATTGATTTGTCTTTTTCCTCGGCTTTCCATCCTCAGACAAATGGCCAAACCGAACAAACTAATCAGACTTTGGAAACATATCTGAGATGCTTTGTTTCTGCTGATCAGGATGATTGGGTGTCCTTTTAGCCTTTGGCTGAGTTCTCCCTTAATAATCGGGCCAGCTCGGCTACTTTGGTTTCGCCGTTTTTCTGCAATTCTGGTTTCCATCCTCGTTTCTCTTCAGGGCAGGTTGAGTCTTCGGACTGTCCTGGTGTAGATACTGTGGTGGATAGGTTGCAGCAGATTTGGACTCATGTGGTGGACAATTTGACATTGTCCCAGGAGAAGGCTCAACGTTTCGCTAACCGCCGGCGCTGTGTGGGTCCCCGACTTCGTGTTGGGGATTTGGTTTGGTTGTCGTCTCATTATGTTCCTATGAAGGTTTCCTCTCCTAAGTTTAAGCCTCGTTTCATTGGTCCGTATAAGATTTCTGAGGTTCTCAATCCTGTGTCATTTCGTTTGACCCTTCCAGCTTCTTTTGCCATCCATAATGTATTCCATAGGTCGTTGTTGCGGAGATACGTGGCGCCTGTGGTTCCATCCGTTGATCCTCCTGCCCCGGTGTTGGTTGAGGGGGAGTTGGAGTATGTGGTGAAGAAGATTTTGGATTCTCGTATTTCGAGACGGAAACTCCAGTACCTGGTCAAGTGGAAGGGTTATGGTCAGGAAGATAATTCCTGGGTCTTTGCCTCTGATGTTCATGCTGCCGATCTGGTTCGTGCCTTTCATTTTGCTTGTCCTGGTCGGCCTGGGGGCTCTGGTGAGGGTTCGGTGACCCCTCCTCAAGGGGGGGGGTACTGTTGTGAATTCTGTTGTCAAGCTCCCTCCTGTGGTCATGAATGGTACTTCGGCTGGTTCTGTCCATGGGCTTCCTCTGGTGGTTGTGAGTGGGGCTGCGGCTTCTGAGTTTCCTTCCACAGGTGACGAGGTTAATTCGTTAGCTGGCTGCTCTATTTAACTCCACTTAGATCATTGCTCCATGCCACCTGTCAATGTTCCAGTATTGGTCTAGTTCGCTCCTGGATCGTTCTTGTGACCTGTCTTCCCAGCAGAAGCTAAGTTCCTGCTTGTTTTTCTCTTGTTTGCTATTTTTCTGTCCAGCTTGCTATTTTGATTTTTGTTTTGCTTGCTGGAAGCTCTAGGACGCAGAGGGAGCGCCTCCGCACCGTGAGTCGGTGCGGAGGGTCTTTTGCGCCCTCTGCGTGGTCTTTTTGTAGTTTTTGTGCTGACCGCAAAGTTACCTTTCCTATCCTCTGTCTGTTCAGTAAGTCGGGCCTCTCTTTGCTAAATCTATTTCATCTCTGTGTTTGTAATTTTCATCTTAACTCACAGTCATTATATGTGGGGGCCGCCTTTTCCTTTGGGGAATTTCTATGAGGCAAGGTAGGCTTTATTTTTCTATCTTTAGGGCTAGCTAGTTCCTTAGGCTGTGATGAGTTGCATAGGGAGCGTTAGGAGCAATCCACGGCTATTTCTAGTGTGTGTGATAGGATTAGGGATTGCGGTCAGCAGAGTTCCCACGTCCCAGAGCTTGTCCTGTATTATTAGTAGCTATCAGGTCATTCCGTGTGCTCTTAACCACCAGGTCCATTATTGTCCTAACCACCAGGTCATAACACTCACCCAACCGCCTCCAAGACTTCTCCTGAATATCCCCAATCCTCTGGAATTCTTTGCCCCAACAAGTCTGACTATCAACCACATTCAGATCCTTCAGACGGAACCTGAAAACCCACCTCTTCAGGAAAGCTTACAGCCTGCACTGACCGCGCTGCCTCCTCACCACTATTGGATCTACCGCCTCACCAACACTGGAGCTGCTGCAACCCCCCAACCTACTGTCTCCTTCCCCATCATCCTGTAGAATGTAAGCCCACAAGGGCAGGGTCCTCTCCCCTCTGCATCAGTCTGTGATTGTTAGTTTGTTTACTGTAAGTGATATCTGTAATTTGTATGTAACCCCTTCTCATGTACAGCACCATGGAATCAATGGTGCTCTATAAAATAATAATAATAATAATAACCTCATGTGGCCAACGGCAGAAGGGGGGTGGGTCATGCTCGTGGCAGTCTGTAAGATCTCCTCATTGCAGTCTGCCTTCCTCTACTGACTTCTCTCTCCTTTTACTCTTTTCAGCTGCAGTCATTGGTTGACTGTCAGAAGAGCTTGTTCCACGTCTTTCCAAAACTTCTGCAGAATGGAATCACGTAAATAAGCCCCAGAGAAGGAAGATTAACCTTTTGAGTGCTACCTGTCTGCATATCTTACAATATGTTGCAACATACAGTTTACACAGAAATCACAGTATTTGCATAAAACAAACTAAACACCTGGAGTGCCCCCAAGGGCTAGGGGTACTCGGTACCTGGTCCTTCGGTTCTCAAGGGGAATGTCATGGTGGCTTACCCGGTCTGTGGCCCTCGGGAGGTCCGGTGTAAAAGGGAAAGGTCTTTAAAGGGAAAATGTTCATGACGCCATCTGTGGTATTCGGTCAGGGGGACCGACGCTGCTTAGGGGTCCGCTGGGGTGATGTTATGGCAGCTAGATGGTATACCTTTCCACAGGTGAAGTGTGTCCCCAGGACTTCCCAGTGTGTAGATGGTGGATGGTGTGAGGCGCAGTGAAGAACGAGGACACAAGGTTGCAGTCTCTTTACCTTTTACTGAAGGCTTCAGCATCCACAGTCCAGAGCACCAGATCACAGGGCATGCAGAGTCTGGCCAGTTTGGAGGCAAATCCAGAGTCCCCTTATCCAGGTGGAAATCAGTAGCCTTCCTCTAGTGCCTTGGTGTTGTAGTACCTTATTGTTAAGCCTCTCATAAGGTCCTCATAGATGTTGTAGATGTTATCGATGTTATCTCTCTCTCTGTCCCCCAGATGGATAGGACAAACCCGTATGACCGGTGGCATGAGGCTTTTTACAGGGACTCTATCATGCCCTGGCCTCTCGTGGATGCCACCTTGCCTCCTGGGTATAGGGCAGATCAGTAACTTGCAATTAGCTGTCCTGCCGGTCTCTGGAGCAAGGCATAAAGGACTGTTGCTCCCTCGGTGTTCTGGCTACCGGGATCCTGCACCTCAGAAGGAGGCAACCTGTGCAGGGCAGAACTCCTTCTGGTATCCACTCCTTTTGCTATGACTTCTTTCTCACTCTCTACAGTACAGTTCTCTGTTCGTGTTCGTATCCTTTCTTAGGAATTGCCGCCCGTGGGGCAGGCGCAGCTCCGTGTCCCTCTGTCTAGGCCTCTGACAGGATCCCACCCCTGTCAGGGACCAACTACCTGAGCGGAGCTCAGCTAGCAACTGCCTCACTTCCTATCCAGGCCACCAGTTTTACCTAAGTGTGGTGTGCCCTAATAAATAGGAGCATAGCTCCCCCTGGTGGACTGGAGTATGAAATGTGTTGTATGTTTGTGGTACCTGGTAAAGAGATCTCCTTTATTGCCTCCAAATGTAACATCACTCCCCCCTAGAGGAAAATGACATTCCTGCAACGACCAGGACCCTGGGGCGCTGCACACCCAGTATCCCATGGAAATGGCCACTTGGTAGGATACCAGAATAATATCAGAAAACCCTTAGATGTCATTTGCTTTTCACAAACAGTATGTTGAAAAATATCCATCATTAACTTTTTTTAATCTGAGAAAAACTGATGAAACTGTGACCAAACTCTGATGAAACAGATAAAAAAAACTATTGGAACTTGGACTGATTTTCTCATATGAGATTCGGTTCTATTGGGCAGGTTCTGCTCCAAAATCCTCACCATTCATGCACTTCAAAAACCTTTCGAATAAGCTTATAATTGATCTCAATAGGAAAACATGTTTACAGTTTCTATTTGTTCTCACTTTTTATCAGCATGAGAAAAAGAGCAACTTGCTAATTCATGCATGTCTGCCCCACAAAAAAAATCCAGACTGAATAATTAAAGGTACCGTCACACTAAGCGACACTGCAGCGATACCGACAACGATGTCGATCGCTGCAGCGTCGCTGTTTGGTGGCTGGAGAGCTGTCACACAGACAGCTCTCCAGCGACCAACGATCCCGAAGTCCCCGGGTAACCAGGGTAAACATCGGGTTACTAAGCGCAGGGCCGCGCTTAGTAACCCAATGTTTACCCTGGTTACCGTTGTAAATGTAAAAAAACAAACACTACATACTTACATTCCCGGTGTCTGGTCATGTCCCTCGCCTTCAGCTTCCAGCACTGACTGAGCGCCGGCCGTAAAGTACAGCGGTGACGTCACCGCTGTGCTTTGCTTTACGGCTGGCCGGCGCTCACCAGTCAGTGCGGGAAGCTGAAGGCGAGAGACATGACCAGACACCGGGAATGTAAGTATGTAGTGTTTGTTTTTTTACATTTACAATGGTAACCAGGGTCGCTTAGTGTGACGGTACCTTTAATTATTCAGTCTGGATTTTTTCAGCGATGTCAGCGGGAGATCCAGCGACAAAATAAAGTGCTGGACTTTCCCCAGCGACCAACGATCTCCCAGCAGGGGCCTGATCGTTAGTCGCTGTCACACATAACGATTTAGTTAACGATATCGTTGCTACGTCACAAAAAGCAACGATATCGTTAACGATATCGTTATGTGTGACGGTACCCTAAGAGTTGCAAAATATTGCATAGAAAAAAATATTATTATCATATTATTCACCAAAACTTGCTTTAGATTTCCAGTGCAAGAATTTCTGTTAAAAAAACAAACAGAATTCATTAGAAATCTTTGTGTGACCGAGATGTTCATAGTGCTGCTAGATTTCTTTGTGGAAATGGTGTGGATGCTTTACATTTAAACTTTTGCATGAATTTCAATTGTTTTTCATAGACCTTTAACAAATATTTTTACTGGCATTATTTTATTAGTTGCATTGTGTGCATGCATGTTTTCAAACATTTTCCCGGCCTATAGAAAAGCCAATCAGACAATAGATGCATCATATCTGTTGACCCAAAAAAAGCATTAAAAAAAAACACACACTTCATATGTCGGACATTTTATATTTCATTCCAAACTTCAAGGTGATATCTGTCCACATTTAAAAAAAAAAAAGAGAAGAATTTACCATTGTGTTTTACACAGGGTTTTTTTGCTTTTTTTTTTTTTTTTTTACCATTTTCTTGTTTTGGTTTCCATCTGTTGTTATCTCAAAGGGTCAGCTTTTGAGTCTTTCTGAGCACTTCAGGAGGAAGCCAATTGAAAAACACGTTGTGTGCACACACCCAAACGCTGGTGAAACTTGGGTCAAAAATATTTAAAATATTATACCATTTTTATTTTACTTACGTGAAAACAAAAAATCACAGACATCTGAATTAGACCTAAAGCAATCAATTGGGGTAATTTTTTGCACTTTTGATTTCTAATGTGTGCTTTTACTATTTTTTTTAGCTAATTTTGCAACAAATTTCACTTATGCACAACAAACAAAAAATAAATAAAACAAAATTGCTGCACAAACAAAAGAGAAAAATTACTCTTTGTAAAGTTTTTGTGACCAGTAATTTTGTAATCTTGCCATTTATATTGATCAGTAGAGAACAACCCACAACTTTTTTTTTTTAACCCTTCAACTATGAAGATCTCCAAATTCCACACTGTCTGGTACAGTGCATAAATGAAATACCATGAGGTTTCTAATGTCAGCAGTGCCACGTTTCAGCTTCCCCACTAACCTTTGCCAAAGTACTAGTGCCCTGCGAATTCTCTTCATCTATTTCATGGAGTCTGGCCACAGCCAGCACATTCTTCAGCATTGCTTGCAGTAGACATGGTTACTGAATACTACTTGGTGATTGCGAGCCGCCCTGACTTCTGTATGTGGCTGCTGTTTAGTTTTCTTTTTTTTGGATGCATGTGTACAAGATATCAAGCCCATCTACATTATTTGCGTTAAATTGCTCCCTTAATTGAGGTAGTGGTGCACTGAATGAGCAGGGCATGTTCATCAAGCCTGTAATTCAGCACTGTTGCTGCAGGTAGTTCCAGGCTATTTTAATGATTGCTGTGTTGACTTTGCTTAATTGCAGGGGAGGAGCAAGGGAAGGATTGATGGGCGGCATTAAAAACAGTGGGTGGCTGGGGATTTTTTGGCATATGCACACAGAGCTCAAGAAACTGACTGTCGGTACACTGGTCGTGTTACTAAAATACTTGCATTTGCAACAAGGTCGAACATAAAATAAAACAGAAAGATAATGTAAATGTTGCACATTTTATTTGTAAATAGAGTAGTCTTTTGATTCACTTTGTAAATACTGGTAGGCCTCATTCAGACAACAGTGTTTTTCACGTATGCAAAAAATGGTCATCAGTGTTTTTCACGCATGGATAAATAAATAAGTTATAAAGCTTCTCCCATCCTTTGCAGTGTTAAACACAGAGAGCACACAGATGACATTGATGTGCTGTACGTGTTTTCACGGACCCAGACTTATATTGGATCTTATCATTATTATTATTTTTTATTATTATTATTTATTTATATAGCACCATTAATTCCATGGTGCTGAACATGAGATGGGGTTACATCAACATACAAATATCACTTACAGTAAACAAACTAACAATGACAGACTGATACAGAGGGAAGAGGACCCTGCCATTGCTGGCTTACATTCTACAGGATTATGGGGAAGGATACAAAAGGTCGGGGGTTGCAGTAGCTCTGATGGTGTTGGAAAGGCCTTGTGGTCATTACAGGCTGTAAGATTCTTTGAAGAGATGGGTTTTCAGGTTTCTTTTGAAGGATCCAAATGTGGTGGATAACCGGATGTGTTGGGGCACAGAATTCCAGAGGATGGGGGATATTCGGGAGAAGTCTTGGAGGCGAATGGGTGAGTAGCGAATAAGTGTGGAGGAGAGAAGGAGGTCTTGGGAGGACTGAAGATTACGTGGGGGAAGATATTGAGAGATTAGTTTGGAAATATATGGAGGAGAAAGGTTATGGATGGCTTTGTAGGTCAGTGTTAGTAGTTTAAACTGGATATGCTGGGAAATTGGGAGCCAGTGAAGGTATTTGCAAAGAGGTGAAGCAGGAGTGTAGCGAGGAGAGAGATTAATTAGTCAGGCAACAGAGTTAAGGATGGACTGGAGGGGTGCAAGAGTGTAAGGGTACCGTCACACAGTGCCATTTCGATCGCTACGACGGTACGATTCGTGACGTTCCAGCGATATCGTTACGATATTGCTGTGTCTGACACGCAGCAGCGATCAGGGATCCTGCTGAGAATCGTACGTCGTAGCAGATCATTTGGAACTTTCTTTCATCGCTGGATCTCCCGCTGTCATCGCTAGATCGGTGTGTGTGACACCGATCTAGCGATGCGTTCGCTTGTAACCAGGGTAAACATCGGGTTACTAAGCGCAGGACCACGCTTAGTAACCCGATGTTTACCCTGGTTACCAGCATAAATGTAAAAAAAAAACAAACAGCACATACTTACATTTCGGTGTCCGTCAGGTCCCTTGCCGTCTGCTTCCCGCACTCACTGACTGCCGGCCGTAAAGTGAAAGCAGAGCACAGCGGTGATGTCACCGCTGTGCTGTGCTTTCACTTTACGGCCGGCAGTCACTGAGTGCGGGAAGCAGACAGCAAGGGACCTGACGGACACCGGAATGGAAGTATGTGCTGTTTGTTTTTTTTTACGCTGGTAACCAGGGTAAACATCGGGTTACTAAGCGCGGTCCTGCGCTTAGTAACCCGATGTTTACCCTGGTTACCCGGGGACCTCGGCATCGTTGGTCGCTGGAGAGCTGTCTGTGTGACAGCTCTCCAGCGACCACACTACGATTTACCTACGATCACGGCCAGGTCGTATCGCTGGTCGTGATCGTAGGTAAATCGTATAGTGTGACGGTACCCTTAGAAGGTAGGCCACAGAGGAGGATGTTGCAGTAGTCGAGGTGGGAAATGATTAGGGCATGCACAAGCCTTTTGGTAGAGTGAGGGTTGAGGAAAGGAAGGATTCTGGAAATATTTTTGAGCTGGAGGTGACAGGAGGTGGCCAGAGCTTGGATGTGCGGTTTGAAGGACAGGGCAGAGTCAAGGGTTAAGGTACCGTCACATTAAGCGACGCTGCAGCGATATAGACAACGATGCCGATCACTGCAGCGTCGCTGTTTAGGTCACTAGGAGACGTCAAACACTGTAACAGCAGAACGATGCAGGAGCGATCCAGTGACGTACTTATCGTTCTCGCTGGTTGTTCGCTCCATGGAAAAACATTGCAGGCATCGTTGCTTTTGCTGTCAAACAGGACGAATCACGCCGACCTGACGACCAAATAAAGTTCCGGACTTTCAGCGATGACCAGCGATGTCACAGCAGGATCCTGATCGCTGCTGCGTGTCAAATACAACGAGATCGCTATCCAGGATGCTGCAACGTCACGGATCGTTGTCGTTCTCGTTGGTAAGTTGCTTAATGTGACAGTACCTTAACTCCGAGGCAACAGATTTTGGGGACAGGGGAAAGTGTGATTTCATTTATTTTGATAGATAGATCAGGTAGGGAAGATATGCAAGATGGAGGAAAGATAAATAGTTCAGATTTGTCCACATTGAGCTTGAGGAAGCGAGAGGAGAAGAAGGAGGATATGGCTGATAGACACTCTGGAATTCTGGAGAGCAGAGAGGTGACATCTGGGCCAGAGAGGTAGATCTGAGTGTCATCAGCATATAGATGGTACTGGAAACCATAGGACCTTATGAGTTGTCCCAGGTCGAGTGTATAGCTTGAGAAGAGTAAAGGCCCTAGGACAGAGCCTTGAGGGACACCAACAGAGGGGTGAGATGAAGAGGCAGTAAGGGATTAGGAAACGCTAAATGTGCGGTTGGTAAGGTATGAGGAGATCCAAGATAGGGCATGGTCTTTGACAACAAAGGAAGAGAAGATCTGTAGTAGGAGGCAGTGGTCAACTGTGTCGAAGGCAGAGGACAGATCTAGAAAGAGGAGTATAGAGACTTGTCTGTTAGCTTTGGCTGTAAATAAGTCATTAGTAATTTTGGACAGGGCAGTCTCAGTGTAATGGTGGGGACGGAAGACAGATTGTAGGTTGTCGAAGGGAGAGTTAGATGCAAAGTGAGAGGGAAGTTCAGCATGGACGTGCTGCTCAAGGAGTTTGGAAACAAATGGGAGCAAAGATATGGGGCGATAGCTGGACATAGCGCTTGGGTCAAGAGATGGCTTTTTGAGGATAAGTGTGATTGTGGAAGGTTTGAAAGCAGAGGGGAAGGTACCAGAAGTTAGTGATAGGTTGAAGAGATGGGTTAGGGATAGGATTAGTGTGGTGGTGAGGTTGGGGAGGAGGTGGGATGGGTTCAAGTACACAAGTGGTGATGTGTGATTTGGAGAGAAGATGGACGGCCTCACTCTGGGATTCTGGGCGGCTTCTTATTGCCTCATTGTGGGTTGATTCCCTGTCGTTTATACTTTGACCCTTGGCCGAGTGTGTGTGAGGCTATTGTGCCTGTGCCTGTGCCTTATGCCTGTGCTACTTTATGCTTGTCTGGTTCTGATCTGGTTTTGTCCCCGTTTAGAGTTCTAACTGTCCCTCCTGTACTGCGCTGCTATCTCAGTGTATGACTCCTTGCCTACATTCTGACTATTCTCTGCTCGTCCCTTCTGTAGCACGCCGCCCTCTCCGTGTATGACCCTAGCTTGTCCGACCTGAGTTCCGCTTTCCTCTGTTCCAGAGTCCCTATAGCATTCTTCATTCATCTCCAGTAGCAGGACGCTAAGCCACGCCCCCTGTGGTCACATGATCACAGGTCCATCTGTTTTCTGCTATCCTCAACGTCTCCTCTCACCATGCTGCTCAGATCCCGTCTGTCTGAATTTTCCCCGCGGCATCTGACCCCTGGCTCTCCCACAGTGTGGGTGAGTCACCCTGCTCAGCCGTGGCAGTTCGTCGGTGCTGACAGGATCCTGATATGAAGGAGCCAGGTGGAGTATTGGTCAATAAAGGCAGTGGTCAGGCCTGGAGGTCAGTATATGACGGCCATTTGGAGGTTGTAGGGGGAGTAGATGCGGACAGAGTGGACTTCAAAAGAGGGGAGGATAAGGGATGGTAGAGGTGGGATTGGGTTGGAAGAAAGGAGAAGGCCCACTCCTCCACAATGTTTGTCGTGAATCATCCGTGCGTCCGAAATAAAAAATGACATGTTTTTGTGAGTTTAAGGACACACACTTAGTGAAAAAATATGGACATATGAGTGGCTCCATAGACTATAATATGTACATGTTCTGTCCTTGAAAAGTACGGCTAGAACATGTAAGTGCAACACAGATGTCTGAATGCGGCCTTAGGCTGGGTTCAGATGAGCATGTGACAAATCATACGTTTTTCATCCAGAAAAAGCTGTTGATTTTTCATCCATGTTGTCATCCCAATGCCATCTGAGTGTTTGTTTTTTACATCCATATCAGGTCCGGACTGGCCATCGGGCAGTTCTGGCAAATGCCTGAAGGGCCGGTGCCAGTAGTGGGCTGCTGCGGGCCAACTCACCCTCCCCCCCCAGTGCCACCGCTGCCGCATTCAACTATACCGGCGTCTATGATGGTACAGTTGAATGCAATGATGGAGGAGAGAGCATCACCTGATGCTCCCTCTCCCATCATTCCCCACTTTTACTGGACTGTGGGCCATTCTAGGGGGGAGGAGAGATGTCGGCTCTGCTGTATACTACTATGTGGGCTGTGCTATACACTTCTATGTGAGCAGTGCTGTATACTACTATGTGGGCTGTGCTATACTCTACTGTGTGGGCTGTGCTGCATACTACTGTGTGGGCTGTGCTGTATACTAATATGTGGGCAGTGCTGTATACTACTATGTGGGTTGTGCTGTATACTACTATGTGGGCTGTGCTGTATACTACTATGTGGCCTGTGCTGTATACTACTATGTGGGCTGTGCTGTATACTACTATGTGGGCTGTGCTATACACTACTGTGTGGGCTGTGCTGTATACTACTGTGTGGGCTGTGCTGTATACTGCTATGTGGGCTGTGCTATACACTACTATGTGGGCTTTGCTGTATACTACTATGTGGGCTGTGCTATACACTACTATGTACCCTCAACCTACTGTCTCCTTCCCCATAATCCTGTAGAATGTAAGCCCGCAAGGGCAGGGTCCTCGCCCTTCTGTATAAGTCTGTCATTATTAGTTTGTTTACTGTATGTGATATCTGTAACTTGTATGTAACCCCTTCTCATGTACAGCACCATGGAATCAATGGTGCTATATAAATAAATAATAATAATAAATAATAATAATATGTGGGCTCTGCTATATACTACTGTGTGGGCTGTGCTGTATACTACTATGTGTGCTGTGCTATACACTACTGTGTGGGCTGTGCTGTATACTACTGTGTGGGCTGTGCTGTATACTACAATGTGGGTTGTGCTATACACTACTATGTGGGCTCTGCTGTATACTACTATGTGAGCTGTGCTATACACTACTATGTGGGCTCTGCTATATACTACTGTGTGGGCTGTGCTGTATACTACTATGTGGTCTGTGCTATACACTACTATGTGGGCTCTGCTGTATACTACTATGTGGGCTGTGCTATACACTACTATGTGGGCAGTGCTGTATACTACTGTGTGGGCTCTGCTGTATACTACTATGTGGGCTCTGCTGTATACTACTATGTGGGCTGTGCTATGCACTACTATGTGGGCAGTGCTGTATTACTATGTGGGCTGTGCTATACACTACTATGTGGGCTCTGCTGTATACTACTATGCGGGCAGTGCTGTATACTACTATGTGGGCAGTGCTATATACTCCTATGTGGGCTGTGCTATATACTGCTACACGGGCTGTGCTGTATACTGCTACGTGGGCTGTGTTATCTGCTATGCGGGTTGTGCTATATTCTATGGGGGTATATTATATTCTATGGGGAGGCCGTGTTATATACTATGTGGCTGTTATATACTATTCTGGGGTTGTATTATATTCTATGGGGGAGGCTGTGTTATACTATGGGGGCTGCATTATATTCTGTGGAGGCTACATTATATATTATGGGGAGGTGGGCTGTATTATATTCTATGGGGTGGCTGCATTATACTCTGGGGTGGCTGCATTATATTCTGTAGGGTGGTGGCTGCATTATACTATATGTGGGCTGCATTATACTGTATCGAAGATTATGGGGAATACGTTATACTATATGAAGAACTATGGGGTGCATTATACTACGGGAAGTGAATTGTACTACATGGATGACTATGGCGGTGCATTATACTATATGGAGCACTATGAGGAGTGTATTATGCTATATGAAGGACTATGAGGAGTGTATTATACTATGTGGAGGACTGAGCAGTGTATTTTAATATATGGAGGACTATAGGGAGTGTATTATACTATATGGAGGACTGAGGTGCACATTATAATATATGGAGGCCTACAAGTGTACAAAGATATTATACAGTCACCATGTGACAAGTGGGCCTGTGTAACTTCAAATGCCAGGGCTGAATTTTAGTCCCAGTCCGGCCCTGATCCATATGTCCATTTTGCACATCCGTGAGCCCTCTATATATCCATTTTGCACATCTGTATGCCATCTATATGTCCATTTTGCACATCCGTGTGCCCTCTATATATCCATTTTGCACATCCATATGCCATCTATATATCCGTTTTGCACATTCATATGCCATCAATATGTCCATTTTGCACATCTGCATGCCCTCTATATGTCCATTTAGCACATCCATATGCCATCTATATGTCCATTTTGCACATCCATATGCCATCTATATATCCATTTTGCACATTCATATGCCATCAATATGTCCATTTTGCACATCTGCATGCCCTCTATATGTCCATTTTGCACATCAGTATGCCATCCATATGTCCGTATTGCACATCCATATGCCCTTTATATGTCCATTTTGCATATCCGTATGCCTTCTATATCCATTTTACACATCCATATGCCATCTATATATCCATTTTGCACATCCGTATGCCATTTATTTGTCCATTTTGCGCATCGTATTCTCTCTATATATCCGTTTTGCACATTCATATGCCATCAGTAACTGCTTTTTTACATTTTTTTTAACTATTACTCAATAAAATGGAAGTTTTATACAAATAAGACCTCTGAAGTTGCAGCGGACACCCTTCTGGGTGCTTAAAACCACATTCAAGAAGTTTATTAACCATTCAGGTGCTTCACGAGAACTAAAGCAATGTGGAATGAAAAAATGAACATTTTGCTTTTTTCACAGGAAATTGACTTTAGACCCAAACGTTTTTATTTTCACAAGGGTAACAAGAGAAAATGGACAACAAAATTTGTTGTGCAATTTTTCCTGAGGACATCGATATCCCATATGTGGGGGAAAGCCACTGTTTGGGCGCATGGCATGGCTCAAAAGGGAGGGAGCTGTTGTGAATTCTGTTGTCGAACTCCCTCCTGTGGTCGTGAATGGTACTTCGGCGAGTTCTGTCTATGGGCTCCCTCTGGTGGCTTTGAGTGAAGCTGCTGCTTCTGAGGTTCCTTACACAGGTGACGTGATTTATCCTTTGGTTGGCTGCTCTATTTAACTCCTCTCAGATCGTTACTCCATGCCAGCTGTCAATGTTTTTGCATTCGTTCAGTTCGCTCCTGGATCTCTCTGGTGACCTGCCTTCTCCTGCAGAAGCTAAGTTCCTTATAGTCTTATTTTGTTCTCTGTTTTCTTGTCCAGCTGGTTTTCATGATTTTGTCTTGCTAGCTGGAAGCTCTGGGATGCAGAGTGGCCCCTCCGCACCGTGAGTCGGTGCGGAGGTCTTTTTTTGCACACTCTGCGTGGTCTTTGTAGGTTTTTGTGCTGATCGCAAAGTTACCTTTCCTATCCTCTGTCTATTTAGTAAGTCTGGCCTCCCTTTGCTGAAACCTGTTTCATTTCTGCGTTTGTGACTTTCATCTTACTCACAGTCAATATATGTGGGGGGCTTCCATTACCTTTGGGGAATTTCTCTGAGGCAAGGTAGGCTTTATTTTCTATCTCTAGGGCTAGATAGTTCTTAAGCTGTGACGAGGCGCCTAGGTCTGGTCAGGAGCGCTCCACGGCTATTTCTAGTGTGTGTGATAGGATTAGGGCTTGCGGTCAGCAGAGCTCCCACATCCCAGAGCTCGTCCTGTATGAGGTTTAATTATCAGGTCATTCCGGGTGCTCCTAACCACCAGGTCATAACAGGGAGCACCGTTTGACTTTTTGAACGTAAAATTGGCTGGAATCAATGGAAGGCACCATGTTACATTTGGAGACCCCCCTGATGTACCTAAACAGTGGAAACTCCCCAATTCTAAAAATAAAATATTGGAAAAGCTGTTTAAATGCATTATCTCAAGTAATCCCCTCTCCTCTCGATAGAGGATAACATTCCAATTGCTGGAAATCCGACTGCTGGGACCCCCATTATCCTGAAAATCGGAACTCTCTAGAGCACCATGTAAATGTAGCTGTGGTCGATCACATGCACTGTGGCTCCATTCACATGAGTGAGGAGCACGGCAAAGTAAAGTAAAATTCACTGATCGGGGTGAGGAGTGTTATAGTTTGTGGGGTTTGTGTGGCTGGGCTGCTTTTTTGTCCCAGTCCGGCCCTGTCCCCATCCCATGAGTCATGGGACAGAAATGTAATGTAAACAAGACACAAAGACAAAAAAGGATAACAGAAAACCTTTATCATACTAAAGCACTTACGAACAATAGGGAGGAGGATAGGGACAGGGAGGAATAAACTAAATGGAAATAGGAACCAGGAGATAAACACACACGTACAACAGCAAACTACAGAACACTTCATCAACTCTACTTCAACCACTTGTATCTCACAGCACAGGAAGACAAATCTTTCACCAGCAGGCAGGAATCTTTAACTTGATATTCCTGGTAGATAACCACATTTAGGTCCAGACGTGGCAAGCGTTTCCTGTCAGCCATACGTTTGTACCTGTCTCCCATGATCTTTAAAATACTCTGAACCCCCTGTCACAAAGAAGAGAGCGATGAAGCAAAGCGTTCCTCCTCAGGGACTCCCGAAGCCCCTCCCCCACTAAAAGTACCAAACTGTGGATGTAAACTTTATGCACCAAAAAATTGTTACCTGCAGCTAGATTCTTGGCAATGATTATAGCAAACTCGGCCAACAGTAAGTAAGATGCCAAATCCTCCTGTTTTTTGGAGGCAAAACACTTGAGGTAAGTCTCTAAATTCTGATTAATGCGCTCCGTCTGTCCATTTGACTGAGGATGGAAAGCAAAGGAAGAGGACAGCTGCATACCCAGTCGAGAACAAATGCTTTCCAGAACTTAGAAACAAATTGGGTCCCCCGATCTGACACCACATTGGAGGGAACCTCATGAAGTTTCATGATCTCATTAATAAAAACCTGAGCAAGAGTCTTGGTGTTTGGAAGTGCTGATAATGCAATGAAATGCACAATTTTACTGAACCTATCTATGACCACCAGAAACACCATGTTGCCTACCGCTACCGTTAGGTCAATCATAAAATCCATGGCCAGGTGTGTCCATGCTCTAGTAGGAATGAGCAGTGGAAGAAAAGTACCAGACAGACGGGTATGTGATACTTTAGAACACACACACAAACATTGAAAGCAGACACCTGTTCAACCACATCCCGATGCAACCCCAGCCACCAAAAACAATGAAAAAGGAGGTCCATGGTTTCCTTATCCCCTGGAAGACCAGCAAGCACTGAGTTATGATGTTCCCTAATAACTTTACAGCACAAATTATCCAGTACAAAGAACATCCCCAAAGGGTAGAAGGCAAGAGCATCCTCCTGAGAATCCAACACCACTCCCACCAAGTCAGTGTACAAGGCCGAAATGCCTACCCCTTTCTGCAAAATCGTGCAAGGTTTTTATGGTCACCACCACCAGGGAAGCTCCAGGACAAAGCATCAGCCTTGGTGTTTTTAACTCCTGGACGGAAAGTGACCACAAAATTGAATCTAGTAAAGAACAAGGACCACCTAGCTTGTCTAGGGTTGAGATGTTAGCAAATTAAAGATATGACAGGTTCTTGTGGTCTGTCCCATTTCATTGACTCTTTTAAATTGGACGCCCAGGGCCACGGACCGGGTCACTGCTGCCATGACACATCCCCTTTAAGAACCGCCGGCCCAATACCGAGTATCCCCATGGCTTTGGCGGGCACTCCACATCCACTTCTACAATAAAAGGTTGAGAAATATTGGGTTGACTGAGTATAGGTGCAGAGGCAAAACAACTCTTTAAGGGGGAATAAGCCTGCTGAGCAGCATTCGACCATTTAGAAAAATCTGACCTCTTCCTCGTCACGTCAGTAAAGGGTTTCACTATTACCAAATAATTTTGAATAAACTTTCAGTAAAAATTAGCAAAACCCAGAAAGCATTGTAATGCCTTCAGGTTCTCGGGACGATTCCAATCAAGGACAGCACGAACCTTCTCCGTATCCATCCCAAAACTCGAAGATGACAACAGGTATCCCAAAGAACTGAACCTCCTAGACGACGAAAACACATTTCTCTAGTTTGTCGTAAAGCTTGTTATCACTTAATATCTGAAACACTTGTTTAACATGCCCCCAATGTGTCTCCACATCAGGTGAATAAACCAAAATATCATCCAAATAGACCACCACAAACCTACCCACCAAATGGTGGAAAATATCATTACTGAAATGCTGGAACATGGCTGGTGCATTGAGCAGATCGAAAGGCATAACCAGACTTTCGAATATCCCTTAGGGGTATTGAACGCCGTTTTCCATTCATCCCCTTCCCTGATTCTAACTAGGTTATAGGCCTCCCTTAAATCCCACTTGGAGAACAACTTAGCTCCTACAACCTGGTTGAATTTATCTGGAATCAGAGGATTCAGTTTTATTTAATCAAAGTGAAAAACAAGTCAAATATATTTAATATCATAATCGTTTTTAAAAAAAATATTGCCAATATTGCATTATGCAGAATAATGCACCATGAAATACTACTACTAGATATTTACTATAGCAAAAAAGGGGCTGCAGTGTATATCCTAACACTAAACGTAATAGCAAAGCCATAAAAAGAGGACTAAAAATCTTCTAAAACTCTATATATTTACCTCAAAACAATACCTAAAATTATAATGCATACCCACAGAAACATGGCCTGAAATAGTTACAGAACTATAAAGAAAAAACTTATAGCTGACAGAAGCTGAGGAGTCAAAAGCAAAAAAATGTTATCAGTCGTTAAGTTAAAATTCATAAAATGAATTAATGGCATTAGAAAATTCCATGAATTTGATCCATAATATGGAGAAAGAAAGCTATACCCAGTCCATGTAGTACATCGACAGTATTCAGCGTATCAGATCACTGATCTACCAACATCTTAAAAGGTTCATTTGTTCTATTGAACAATTTCCAAGGAAAAACAAAGAATAATGATGACAGAGTTAATAATGTGTTTGCTAATGACATAGTGTAGTTATCGCTAGTTAACACTTCTCGGTAGGGTCCCTCGTCTACTTATGAGGTCCCTGAATTATTGACAGCTCTTTAAAAATTCAAATGGTAGCATGTAGGTGTGTAAAAGAGCGAGCAGGAGGTATGAGCAAGCAGCTTTGATAATCATCTCCTTCTTTATACAATATGGTTCAAGTGTCAAGCAACATACAAGCGTGTGTTTCAGTGGAACCTTCTGAATACAGGAAAAAATCTTGGCAAGTCAGGGGAGAGTTTTATACTATTTTAGATCTTGTCAATGATTGAAGCTCGGATAATGTATCTTTCACTGCACTCATAGACAGGTTTGCTCAGTAAACCCTAATATGCATAAGTTTTCCATGGAGAAAGTACCAAACACCTCCAGTGTTGGCTTATTTCCCAAAGGACCAAAATGATCGGATGTTGGCTCAAACATGTCTTATTCTTCTGCTCTACCCTCTCATCCATCTTAATCACATTAAATGATCATCCGTTTCTGCTCGGAGTTATAGGAATCCATAATAAGGTCACCATAGGACCTCACTCTACCTCCATAATCCTCTGAATCCCACAGAAGCATACAAAGATTTTCTGTCACAATTCAATAAAAAAAATTATGATATATAAAAACAGACCCTATATTGTTAACCTATAGCTATGCCTTGCAGAGGGATTGGAAGGTACTATATGGAGTAGCACAGAGTCATCAAGACTCCATGGCCCTTCACAGACATGGCTATAACATGTGCAAAAGGCGTAAAACTGGATATATATATAGTAGATGGTGGCCCGATTCTAATGCATCGGGTATTCTAGAATATGTATGTAGTTTATTTATGAATATTTAAGAATAATGCAATGAATACACAGGATTTTCCAGGTAAAATATATACATTATCAGTGAAGCGGTGTTTAAATCCCGCGCCAATATCACTGATTGGTCGTGTCCAGCCGGGCGCAACAAATCAGCTCAGCGGGGTTTAAATCTCGAGCCAATATAGCTGATTGGTCGTGGCCGGCCGGGCGTGACCAATCAGCGAAGCTTGGTTAAAATCCCGTGCCAATTCGCGGCCGGACTGCGCCTGTCACTGATTGGTCATGAACGGCGGGGCGCGACCAATCAGCGAAGCGGTGTTTAAATCACACGCCAATATTGCTGATTGGTCGCGGCCGGCCGTGCGTGACCAATCAGCGAAGTAGTATTTATATTACGCGCCAAGATCGCTGATTGGTCACGGCCGGCGAGATGCGACCAATCAGTGAAGCGTGGTTTAAATCCTACACCAATTCGCAGCCGGACTGCACCGGTCACTGATTGGTCATGGCTGCCTGTTTTTCTCCTGCCTTTATTTTAAGAGTGAAAACTTTATTAGTCATCTATCGCTGTATGACAGCTTGTTTTCTACAGGATGACTTATAGTTTTCAAAGACACCATTTATTTTACCATATGATAAACTTAAAAATGAGGAAAATTTTTATTCTCTCCCTTACACACTATCCTCCATGTTGTTCTCTTCCTCACAGACTGTCCTCCATGTTATTCTCTCCCTCACACACTGTCCTCCATGTTATTCTCTCCCTCACACACTGTCCTCCATGTTATTCTCTACCTCACAGACTGTCCTCCATGTTATTCTCTCCCTCACACACTGTCCTCCATGTTATTCTCTACCTCACAGACTGTCCTCCATGTTATTCTCTCCCTCACAGACTGTCGTCCATGTTATTCTCTCACTCACAGACTGTCGTCCATGTTATTCTCTCACCTCATAGACTGTCCTTCATGTTATTCTCTCCCTCACAGACTGTCCTCCATGTTATTTTCTCCCTCACACACTGTCCTCCATGTTATTCTCTCCCTCACAGACTGTTCTTCATGCTATTCTCTCCCTCACAGACTGTTCTCCATGTTATTCTCTCCCTCACAGACTGTCCTACAGGTTATTCTCTCCCTCACAGACTGACCTCCATGTTATTCACTCCCTCACAGACTGACCTCCATGTTATTCTCTCTCACAGACTGTCATCCATGTTATTCTCTCCCTCACAGTCTGTCCTCCATGTTATTCTCTCCCTCACACACTCTCCTCTATGTTATTCTCTCCCTCACAGATTGTTCTTCATGTTATTCTCGCCCTCACAAACTGTCTTCCATGTTATTCTCTCCCTCACAGACTGTCCTCCATGTTATTCTCTCCCTCACAGACTGTCCTCCATGTTATTTTCTCCCTCACAAACTTTCCTCGGTGTTATTCTCGCTCTCACAGACTGTCCTCCATGTTATTCTCTCCCTCACAGACTGTCCTCCATGTTATTCTCTCCTTCACAGACTTTCCTCCATGTTATTCTCTCCCTCACAGACTGCCTTCATGTTATTCTCGCCCTCACAGACTGACCTCCATGTTATTCTCTCCCTCACAGACTGTCTTCCATGTTATTCTCTCCCTCACAGACTGTCCTCCATGGTATTCTCTCCCTCACAGACTGACCTCCATGTTATTTTCTCCCTCACACAATGTCCTCAATGTTATTCTCTCCCTCACAAACTGTCCTTCATTTTATTCTCGCCCTCACAGACTGACCTTCATGTTATTCTCTCCCTCACAGACTGTCCTCCATGTTATTCTCTCCCTCACAGACTGTCCTCCATGTTATTCTCTCCCTCACACACTGTCCTCCATGTTATTCTCGCCCTCACAGACTGACCTCCATGTTATTCTCTCCCTCACAGACTGTCCTCCATGTTATTCTCTCCCTCACAGACTGCACTCCATGTTATTCTCTCCCTCACAGATTGTCCTCCATGTTATTTTCTCCCTCACACACTGTCCTCCATGTTATTCTCTCCCTCACAGATTGTCCTCCATGTTATTCTCTCCCTCACAGACTGTCCTCCATGTTATTCTCTCCTTCACAGACTGTCCTCCATGTTATTCTCTCAAACACACACTGTCCTCCATGTTATTTTCTCCCTCACACACTGACCTCCATGTTATTCTCTCCCTCACAGACTGTCCTCCATGTTATTTTCTCCCTCATAGACTGTCCTCCATGTTATTCTCTCAAACACACACTGTCCTCCATGTTATTTTCTCCCTCACACACTGTCCTCCATGTTATTCTCTCCCTCACAGACTGTCCTCCATGTTATTCTCTCTCACACAGACTGTCCTCCATGTTATTCTCTCAAACACACACTGTCCTCCATGTTATTTTCTCCCTCACACACTGTCCTCCATGTTATTCTCTCCCTCACAGACTGTCCTCCATGTTATTCTCTCCCTCACAGACTGTCCTTTGTGTTATTCTCTCAAACACACACTGTCCTCCATGTTATTTTCTCCCTCACACACTGTCCTCCATGTTATTCTCTCCCTCACAGACTGTCCTCCATGTTATTCTCTCTCACACAGACTGTCCTCCATGTTATTCTCTCAAACACACACTGTCCTCCATGTTATTTTCTCCCTCACACACTGTCCTCCATCTTGTTTTCTCCCTCACAGACTGTCCTCCATGTTATTCTCTACCTCACAGAATGTCCTCCATGTTATTGTCTCCCTCACAGACTGACCTCCATGTTATTCTCTCCCTCACAGACTGTCCTCAATGTTATTCTCTCCCTCACAGACTGTCCTCCATGCTATTCTCTCCCTCACACACTGTCCTCCATGTTATTCTTTCCCTCACAGACTGTCCTCCATGTTATTCTCTCCCTCACAGACTGTCCTCCATGTTGTTCTCTCCCTCACAGACTGTCCTCCACGTTATTCTCTCCCTCACAGACGGTCCTCCATGTTATTCTCTTCCTTACAGACTGTCGTTCGTGTTATTCTCATTTTAGTATATGTATGTAGTTTATTTATGAACGCTGATTGGTCGAGGCCGCCGGGCACGACCAATCCGCGACGCGGGATTTCGGTTGCAGACAAACAGACCTTTAGACAATTATATATAGAGATATTACAAAAAATAAATCAACTAATGTAAATGTTGCAAGATGGCTTATTTGATAAAAAAAAATTGTCACTGAGTTTTTTCTTCCCCATCTGACAACAGCATGATGTAGGGGCAGAGACCCTGATTCCAGTGGTGTGTAACTTACTTGGCTGCTTGCTGCGGTTTTGATAAAATCACAGTTTTATCTGCTGTCCATTATTTACCAATTTTCTGAATGTTAAGCTGTGTATAACCCCACCCACTCCACTGATTGACAGCTTCATGTGTACACTGTGCATAGGTGGAAAGCTGCCAACCAGCCGTGGGGACGTGGTTATAGTGAGCGCAGAAATGTGTTGGACTACATGGTAGTAGGTTTACTAGTCTACAGAAAGCAGCCCAATAAGTGACACATCACTGAAATCAGGGTCTATGTCTCTACATTATGCTGCTGTTAGATTAGGTGGCAAAAAAACACTATTGCTTTGCAGCCCTGAGCACATTGGATCTACTTCAACCAAATGCAACATCTACGTGAACTTTGAACACCCTCCATAGTTTGCTATTGGTACTCCTTTGGTCACCCAAACTTTAAAAAAAATACTGTAATAGATATAACAGGTTAATAGGCTGCCTATATGTCTTACCTGAGATAATAAGTCTTGAAGCAGAGAACGGGGATAAATGTGAACGCAGGCCATCTTAATAGAGCGCTCTTGAATATGTAGCCCTAATAAACTAAGAATAAAATATTTACTTTTTGAGAAATGGATGATGTAACATGTGAATGGTTGACAACTGCCTGCATCATTCTCCACTAGTGAGTATATAAGCCACATGTTACACAATACACCTTCTATACAGTATTTCATGCAGTGTTTACCGGAGCTGTAGTCACTTACCTTTGAGGTTTATGTTTCCTTTGTAGGATTTAATTGAGTGTCAGACTGGTCAATAAACACATTTGTGATTCACCTGATTTCCCGAGAGGTAATATCCTTTGTGTAAATTCCACAAATCCATTTTAATGATTTGCTCTAGTACCTGTGTCCTTTTAGAAAGTAATTTGCTACATTTTCTGTTGTTTGGAAATGCACCTAGGTGATTATCACATGTAGATTTATATATGATTACCACAAGAAAAATTAAACAAAAACATTTTTTGGTTTTTATAAACTTTATTACAAAACCTTAGTGTGACGAATGGTAAAAGCAAAACGCTAGAAGCTCTATATCAGGAGAGTCAACACATCCTCTGTATCTTTAATTATAACTGTTACTTAATAAAGCCAAAAATTCTGTAGTTCCATTATACTTTTACTCTTTGCCAGCCAATATCTGGTTTCTTATTTGCTTCCATGTGCTTGAAGGAAGGGGGAACCAGGGCGGTAGCCATGGCCGATAGTAGTCCTTGGATCACTCCTTGGTCTTTTCCCAGTAAAAGTTCACATTTCTCTGCTGCGTTACCTCTGTGCTGACTCTCTGCGCCATCTGGACTTGCCCAGTACGGGGATGTATTCCTCACAGACGGATCCACAATAAAGGAGGCACACTCCGGCTTAACTTCAATAACAGCTTGGTTACTCAGCACAGTCCATTAAAAACAGGCACTTTGGGTATCGCATTCAGTACCTTTTCATCTGTCCCTGTTCTGTCGTTTCCTTCTCTATGCTCAGCCCCAGGTCGGACCAAATCTTCCAGTCCCGCAGAATCTATTCCATCCGGAATTCTTGCCTCACATGGGGGAGTCCTACACCGCTTCGCCCCGGTTCTAAGAACTGCTGCCCAGGCAAAGATCTGCCACATCTTGCTTAAGTAGCCCGGCTGAACAATCTCCTCTCTCTCTGGGGACAGACTCCTTTAGCTGCAACTGCAGCTCTTCCGTGCATCTTTCCTCTTAAAGGAATTCTTTAGATAGCTGTACTGTGCTGGGCCCCTTTTCTTATATCATTATGGGGCACAGCGACTCCTGGCCTGGCAGCCCTTTGAGCTGTATGGGCTTCCAGGCCCTGACTAACTAAAACAGGAAGCTCTAACTATACTTACCCCACTATACCCCTCCTATTCTGCTTATATACTATAGTGTCCCCCTCTAGAGGCCAACTATGGACACTACGCCCCTAACACTATACTGGGCCTGGGGACAAACTTTCCCTACCAACTATATGTGTGCAAAACATGTAAACATATATATATACAGTGGGGCAAAAAAGTATTTAGTCAGTCAGCAATAGTGCAAGTTCCACCACTTAAAAAGATGAGAGGCGTCTGTAATTTACATCATAGGTAGACCTCAACTATGGGAGACAAGCTGAGAAAAAAAATCCAGAAAATCACATTGTCTGTTTTTTTAACATTTTATTTGCATATTATGGTGGAAAATAAGTATTTGGTCAGAAAAAAAATTTCATCTCAATACTTTGTAATATATCCTTTGTTGGCAATGACAGAGGTCAAACGTTTTCTGTAAGTCTTCACAAGGTTGCCACACACTGTTGTTGGTATGTTGGCCCATTCCTCCATGCAGATCTCCTCTAGAGCAGTGATGTTTTTGGCTTTTCGCTTGGCAACGCGGACTTTCAACTCCCTCCAAAGGTTTTCTATAGGGTTGAGATCTGGAGACTGGCTAGGCCACTCCAGGACCTTGAAATGCTTCTTACGAAGCCACTCCTTCGTTGCCCTGGCGGTGTGCTTTGGATCATTATCATGTTGAAAGACCCAGCCACGTTTCATCTTCAATGCCCTTGCTGATGGAAGGAGGTTTGCACTCAAAATCTCACGATACATGGCCCCATTCATTCTTTCATGTACCCGGATCAGTCGTCCTGGCCCCTTTGCAGAGAAACAGCCCCAAAGCATGATGTTTCCACCACCATGCTTTACAGTAGGTATGGTGTTTGATGGATGCAACTCAGTATTCTTTTTCCTCCAAACACGACAAGTTGTGTTTCTACCAAACAGTTCCAGTTTGGTTTCATCAGACCATAGGACATTCTCCCAAAACTCCTCTGGATCATCCAAATGCTCTCTAGCAAACTTCAGACGGGCCCGGACATGTACTGGCTTAAGCAGTGGGACACGTCTGGCACTGCAGGATCTGAGTCCATGGTGGCGTAGTGTGTTACTTATGGTAGGCCTTGTTACATTGCTCCCAGCTCTCTGCAGTTCATTCACTAGGTCCCCCCGCGTGGTTCTGGGATTTTTGCTCACCGTTCTTGTGATCATTCTGACCCCACGGTGTGGGATTTTGCGTGGAGCCCCAGATCGAGGGAGATTATCAGTGGTCTTCTATGTCTTCCATTTTCTAATTATTGCTCCCACTGTTGATTTCTTCACTCCAAGCTGGTTGGCTATTGCAGATTCAGTCTTCCCAGCCTGGTGCAGGGCTACAATTTTGTTTCTGGTGTCCTTTGACAGCTCTTTGGTCTTCACCATAGTGGAGTTTGGAGTCAGACTGTTTGAGGGTGTGCACAGGTGTCTTTTTATACTGATAACAAGTTTAAACAAGTGCCATTACTACAGGTAATGAGTGGAGGAAAGAGGAGACTCTTAAAGAAGAAGTTACAGGTCTGTGAGAGCCAGAAATCTTGATTGTTTGTTTCTGACCAAATACTTATTTTCCACCATAATATGCAAATAAAATGTTAAAAAAACAGACAATGTGATTTTTCTGGATTTTTTTTTCTCAGTTTGTCTCCCATAGTTGAGGTCTACCTATGATGTAAATTACAGACGCCTCTCATCTTTTTAAGTGGTGGAACTTGCACTATTGCTGACTGACTAAATACTTTTTTGCCCCACTGTATATGTATGTAGAGCAATATACATGAGTTATAGCAATGCTCTTGTACACGGTGGTAATACACTTTATTTGTAGCAGTACCACTGGGTACAAACACATTAATAACATACATTTGCATTCTTAAAGGGGTTGGGGAGAAAAGGGAACATCATGCATTTCACATCCCCTACATGATATTCATCACTTTTCAGCTACACTTGCTACCGTGCCTGACAAACACAACTCTCTTCAGTCTTCTCCAACATGTACGGTATATATCATACTGGTAAGCTCTACAACTGCTATGGGGATCCTATAAAAAGGGTACACAACCTAGATTAGCTGCATACTGATTTTGATGAGAGGGGAGAACTAGAGATGAGCAAATTGATTAAATACTAAACACATTTTTGTCAATTTTTAGGAATTCGTTGAACCCAACAAATTTGAAGTTTGTAATTCAATTGGTGCAAGTCAACTAAAATTGACACTGCAATAAGAAAGATTGTATCAACCAGAGAAGGGTCACATTACCTCAGTCAGGCTTCCAGAGGTATCATATCACATGGTGTAGAACAGGCAATCAAGAAGAAGTTGAGGCAGGAAATGCAGTAGCTATTTTATGGTGAATCAGAATGGTGATAGGATGTTATAGCTCACATCTTAGCCATTGAAAAAGGGAGAGAAAGCCATAAGAGCCTAAAAAAACTGTACATAGTGTGACAGCATTGCACTGAATTACATTAGTATGTGAGGAAAAAAGAATAATGTCATATACTGTATGTTACTCAATCAAATTTTCTAGGAATATTGGCAAAGCTAGTGAATTGGAATTACAAAAAAGTTGTTGATCTCTTATGAGAACATTTACAGGGATCTTATTGTGGTCTTCTGTCATAGAATTGTTTAAAAATACATACAGACATCTCCAGAAAAAGGAGGAAGAGTTTGCCATCTAGCTAGCTACCTTCACCTGACCCTTTTTAGTAGCAGACCCCCTAATTTGGAAACATGTAAATAAGGAAAATCCTAATGGCTAGCAGATGTGAGGACAGTTGTAACGCTGGCATATCTGCATGCTGACCCTTTTCCAAGAAGAGATGCTGGTGTACTAACCACAGTGTCCCTTGTCCGGAACTTCCTCCGTGTCTGCTGATGACTGGAGCACTGTGCTTAGGGCGCGCACGCGCAATCTTTCTTTCTTAAAGAGGCTCTGCCTGCCGTCCTAAAATGAATCTCGGAATTTTTTAAGACTAAGACACATCCTACGGTTCTCTGAAATCCAGCCCTTTTATGAGTCACCAGAATGGAAGTGTATGGGTGTAACTTGTGCTAATAAGTCGGTGCCAATTATAATTTTTCAATGCCAGGATGATACATTGCTGTGTAGGATTGATCCAGGTTTTCACCCAAGTTCTTCCCTCCATAAATCTAAGCCATTTCTGTGACCTGGTTTAGTAACTTTTTTTTTTAATTCTTTTTTTATGCCATTTTGTATGCTGTGTTGTTTTGTCCCCTTTGTAAAATCTTTTGTATATTTTTATAAACACTGCCTATCTTTCTGGATTAAACATAAAATGCCATACGCTACTTATAATGGTCATCTAATCGGCCTGTAAAAACGATTTTTTGCGGCAGATAGTTGTTCTTTTTTTTATTGCGGAGCTAACAGTGACCATATAGTGGGTATATACATATATTCCATGCGTTGGAATCGGAGGTGCGTATACCATACGCTCACTGTTAGTTCTCCAATAACCAACCTAGTAGTGAAACCATCTGTTGCTTTGTCCAGCAATCATTGGTTACTTATGTGTTGTACTGATGATTAGAAGCAGGGGAGTTGTGTTCCCGTGACAAAAGGTAACAGTGTGTGGGATTTGCAAGACTCCCCATGGATATGTATCCTTGACAATTTCTCATGCTGCACCTATACACTGGAATGCTCTCTCTTTAACACTGATCCGAAAAATGCATCATTTGGGCATAGATATTGAATTTTCCAATGTGCTTTAAACCATCTTTTTCACTTAGAATATGGAAAATAATGAAAAAATATAAATCTATGAAAACATTATTACCTATAACTCATTTATATCAAGTATATACTACACTATACTTAAGGTATATATTTAAGGACTCTTCTTTCCAAATTTATGACTGAAGAATCAAAGTATTATTTCTAAAAAAAAAAGAGAAATAATAGATTTTGGTTGCGGATCTCAGCTCTACTATCTTCTGAACATCTTCCCATCTTTGGCCAGAAATCACAGTACTGAGACTTCAAGCTGAGGAAGGGACATTTTTCCCATAAAATAGCATCTGGCTACTTGGCAAATTGAACAAGCAGTTGTACTGGTGACGTTTGTAGTTGCCTCTAGGTTCCTTGCATGGCTGTGCTGAACACAGGCATCCGATGTCTGACATATGTACAGCTGGTCCCCTTTCAATTTTTTTTTTCATGAGTGCAAACCCAAACCAGAAGGAGCAACAAATATAACAAAACAATTGGATGGAGATATTGGCTACAAAAAGACTTAGATGTTTTGTGTTTGTTCCATTTCTTCTGAGTCTTTTGTCTCGGAGATTAGGAAAACCATTAAAGAAATGTGGAAAATACTGAAAAAGTCTCACATTGTGACACAATTAAGGAATTAGAGTTTATTTTAAACAATAAAGCTATTGGTTGCTGTCAAAAGACAAATGGATGAGAAGATTTTGGATAGAATAGAGCATGTGATCCTGGAAACATTGAATTATTTGTGTTGTACTGACCCTAAAAAAATTATAATCAGCAGGGACAGTATTAAAGGAATAAAGGAAGGCATAGTCCTCAGCTCTTACCCCTATGGATCCAACGACAGAAAAAGCAGCAACATCCAATTCTTTGGTCACCTAACTGCTTTGACCTGTGATGGTCTGCAACAGGCAAATGACTGGAATAGAACATAAGGTGTGCCTTGGATGATGTATAGCTCTGTGACTTGGAAGACATTACATGACCCTGTAGCAAATCATAGGCCTCATTTGTCAAGTAAATGAATGACAGGACATCATCGCTTCTCATCCCTGTAAGGAGATAGACAAGTGAGAAGACGCACATAGTTAATGCTTAGCAGAGTAGTTGCAAGGGAATGTCGCCACCTACTTGTAAAGACAATAGAGGCAGGGAAAGCAGAGGAACTGAAGAGTGAAGTGCGTGCTCCCTGGAGGAAGAGATTGAGAAGAGGCACCAGGTCAGGTGATAGCTGTGGCACAGTTTGTAATTCTAAAAGGCCCAAGAGGGCAGTGAAGGGGAGGAGTTGGTGCCCGAACCTGTAGCAGGATGGATGTGTGGTACAGCAAGCTGGCTTGTAGCCTCTGTGGAGACACGAGAGTCAGTGGGTGCTCTCGTCTTCTGTCCTGGCTTTAGAAAGACTGTAGGGCTCATCCCACTGAACACCCATTGTCCTTCCCCATGGACATATTACTACTCAGACAACACGGGATGGGGGTAACACAGTGTGGCAATACTTTTTTGAACCACCAATAGACAATAACATATAATACAGTCCCATCAAGTACATAAGATGGTGAAAATAACAGAGTCTGACCCTTTCATTGGCTAGCTGGAAATTAGAATATGTGCAACTTCAGGGCTTCCAGGGCCAAGTACCCCAACAGAGCATGCACAGAAAGGGGGTAGCGGCAAGCTTAGGAAGCTGACAGAGTACATTGAGGTATGTGGCCAGGTGACCTGATTGTCCCAACCTGGATTCTCCAAACGTCTCCCTGGGTTCAGTGAAGGGCAGTGGATAAAATCTGTATTCCTCCAGTTGAAGCCATGATGCCTTAGCTGCTGTCCTTTAGAATCTCTCTGTAGAAGGAGAGAGATCCTTTTTATAGTCACAGCTGTCGTTCAGGGAAGTATCCACAGCTTTGTGGGAAGGTGGGAGGAGGTCATCTCTCATTATTCAAGTGTTCAATTAACCTGTATATTTTGTCCTTCAATGTTTGCAGAACAGCAAACTGCATGGACTAATAAAATAGGTAGTCAGCAGACATTCACCAAATTAATAAACATCTCTTGTTCAATTAATCTGCACCTTTGTCCCTCAATAAGCTGTAGGGGTTGATACAATAGGTATTCAGCAGCATTCAACAAAGCAACAAACTTCAATTCTATCAATTCAATACTAGTACTGCTCTGCGGGAGGTGCATTTGTGCCCAGAGCAGTACTATTATGGCGGCCACTATTTCTGGTCACCTGCATTGCGCAGTGACCAGGCTACGATGGCTGCTGTACCTGACAGCAGACCATCCTTGCATGTTGCCCCAGGTGGCTGTATCGCACCCCCCTCCGCATCAGCAATCGCTGTGATTGGCTGGTCAATTCTGACCAGCCAATCACGGCAATATGTCAATAAAGTTAATAAAAAAAACATGTGACATGCTATCATTGGGGCTGTGTGACACAGCACTAATCAAAGCCGTCACAATGGGCGGGATGAGCGCAAAGTCACCGCACCTGATTAACCCCTTTGGCGCTGATTGGCTGAACAATAGTTTCTGGCCAATCAGAACCAAAGGGGTTAATCTAAAATAGTGATCACGGCCCTGCACGCCATCTTTATATCAGATTTGTTATGTAGAGCGGTTCTCTAGCCCCTCTGTGTTACCTGAGAGAGAGTTTCATTGGTGGCCCGTGTGATCTCCCCTGCGATCTCCTAAAGGTACCGTCACACTAAGCGACGCTGCAGCGATACCGACAACGATCCGGATCGCTGCAGCGTCGCTGTTTGGTCGCTGGAGAGCTGTCACACAGACAGCTCTCCAGCGACCAACGATCCCGAGGTCCCCGGTAACCAGGGTAAACATCGGGTTACTAAGCGCAGGGCCGCGCTTAGTAACCCGATGTTTACCCTGGTTACCATCCTAAAAGTAAAAAAAACAACCGCTACATACTTACCTACCGCTGTCTGTCCTCGGCGCTCTGCTTCTCTGTACTGGCTGTGAGCGCCGGGCAGCCGGAAAGCAGAGCGGTGACGTCACCGCTCTGCTTTCCGGCCGCTGTGCTCACAGCCAGAGCAGAGAAGCAGAGCGCCGAGGACAGACAGCGGTAGGTAAGTATGTAGCGGTTGTTTTTTTTACTTTTAGGATGGTAACCAGGGTAAACATCGGGTTACTAAGCGCGGCCCTGCACTTAGTAACCCGATGTTTACCCTGGTTACCAGTGAAGACATCGCTGAATCGGTGTCACACACGCCGATTCAGCGATGTCTGCGGGGAGTCCAGCGATGAAACAAAGTTCTGGACTTTCTTCCCCGACCAGCGACAGCACAGCAGGGGCCTGATCGCTGCTGCCTGTCACACTGGACGATATCGCTAGCGAGGACGCTGCAACGTCACAGATCGCTAGTGATATCGTCTAGTGTGACGGTACCTTAACTCCTACTCGAGCGTCCTGCTGTGTTATGTGCTGCTATCTGCCTCCTGTGCTGTGTGCTGTCTGCTGTGTGACTCATCTGTAATCACAGCAGCAGCACCTCCCCCATCCCTGTCTCTGTCCCCCCAATCCCTGTTCCAGTACCCCCTCTCCTCTCCCCTTCCAATTGAATTTTTAGTGCACTTTTTTGCTCTTTTTTTTGTGTGTGCGGCATCCTGCACAGAGCATTCATGATCTTTCTGTGTCTGAGAAGCTCTGATCAGTATCACTGCTGATCAGAGACTGTGCCACTTTTTATTTTTTCAGCTAGTTAGCGTAGCGGACGTCGCAGTGTAAGCAATGTCTTATTTTTTTTTAGAAAAAAATAATAATAGTAGTTAGTACAGTGTAGTTGTTGTAGTTTTAGAGGTAGCAAGGTAACGTAGTCGGCGTCAGAGTGTTAGTAACAACCGATGTTCTTTTAGAGAAAAAAAATGGTACAGAGTAGTTTTACAGGTAGCGTGTTAGTATAGCCGGCGCCAGTATTTGGTGACGTCCAATCTTGTTTTAGATAAAAAAAACGTATAGAGTAGTTTTATAGGTTGGGAGGTAGTGTCTATTTTTCTTTTGCATTAAAAAAACTGCTATTGCCAGGTAATTTATAGTGCATTAGGAGAGAGTGTGTCACATTGTTGGTGACGTTCGTTTTTCTTTTGTAAAAAAAATTATTAGTTGCATCGAGTACATTTTTAGCGAGTGCATTATGGGAGTGTAGGTCATATTCTTGGTGACGTTCGCTTTTCTTTTGTAAAAAAAATAATTAGTTACGTCAAGTAAATTTTTAGCGAGTGCATTAGGGGAGCATACGTCACATTGTTGGTGACACCATTTTTCTTTTGTTAAAAATAATTATTTGCGTTGGGTAAATTTATAGGGAGGGCATTAGTGTAGCGAACGTCTAATTTTTTTTTACAAATTTTTTTTCATTACCTTTGATTTTCCTTTTCCTTTTTTTCTTTTCTACATTTTATCTCTCTTCTTTTTTTTTCTCTTTTTTTATAATAAATTGTACCCTATACACAAGCCCCACACATTACACATGTAAAAGCACCACTTAGACTAAGTTGACATTAGCATTCGGGGGCTTTGCGGAAGGCTGCGTACGTCATCCGTTAAGCCCCGCCTACTTCTGCATGCGTCCTGCATACCTATCTTTAACATTGGGTACACAGGACATGCAGATGTATGTGGGTGTATGCGGATGCATTGTTTTGACGTGCCCGTCGACCGCACGGAAATGCAACAAAAAAATTAAAATGGCCCATTCGTCAAGAAGACGCTATTCACTAGAGGATGCTTACGCCTTCCTTGCCTCTGACACAGACTCAGGCAGTGAGGAAGATCCCACATTCCTCTATTCCTCCTCCTCCTCATCTGATGAGGAAGGACCCCCAGCAAAATTATCAGCCCGTCATTTCGGATTTCATCGGCAACTCAGGAATCCAGTTTGACACCACTGGCCTCACTGAAATTGACTTCTTCAAATTCTTTTTCAGAGAGGAAATAATAAATCTTATGGCGGCCCAGACAAACCTATATGCCATCAATTTTTCACTCAAAATCCCACGTCATCATACGCCAGATGGACCCCCGTAAATGCAGCAGAGATTATGACATTTTGGGAAATTTTGCTGCATATGGGCATAATCCAAAAACCAGAGCTTCAGCAATACTGGAGTACTGGTATTCTCTACAGTACACCGGTATTCCGCATGGCCATGACAAGGACACGATTTGAAGTGATCCATACATTTTTGCATTTTAGTGATAATGCGCAGTGTCCTCCCCGAGACGATCCTAACTTTGATCGTCTATATAAAATTCGGCCAGTGGTTGAACACTTCAGCAGAAAATTTGCTCAGGCGTACACACCCATAGGGACATCGCTATTGATGAATCTCTGGTTCATTTCAAAGGGAGGCTAAAATTCCGACAATACCTGCCCAGTAAGAGGTCCAGGTATGGAATAAAGCTGTACAAACTGTGCAAGAGTACTTCAGGGTACACCCACAGATTTAGGGTCTACGAGGGGAAGGACACCCAGATTAATCCCTATGAATGCCCCCCGTCCTGGGGGTGAGTGGAAAAATTATGTGGGAATTGCTGCACCCACTGCTGGATAAGGGTTATCACCTCTACATTGATGACTTTTACACCAGCATCCCACTCTTCAAGACCCTCTCTGTCAGAGGTACAGTTGCATATGGCACTGTTTGAAAAAGTTAGCGAGACCTCCCTAAGCCGCTAATTGGGCAAACGCTGAGAAAAGGCGAAAGCAGAGCCCAATGCAGCAACAACATGCTGGTGGTCAAGTATAAGGACAAAAGGGATGTCCTTATCTTAACCACTATACATCGTGACAACAGTTCCCTTGACACTGTTCGTGGGACCACATCTCGTCCCAAAGCCAGATTGTGCTTTGGATTACAATCGGTACATGGGGGGTATAGATCTTTCAGATCAAGTCCTCAAACCTTACAATGCCATGCAAAAAGCCAAAGTATGGTACAAAAAATTACAGATGGCAATGTACAATGCTTTTGTGCTGTACCAATCTGCAGGCAATACGGGGACCTTCCTTCAATTTCAGGAGGTAGTCAACAAGACCCTAATGTTTGGCACTCAGGAAGGTGAGGGTCCCAGTACTTCTGAATCTGATAGTGCCCGTATTGTCCCAGGTCAACATGTCCCAGGACAGGTTCCCCAAACAGCGAGGACAGGACGATCCAAAACCAGTGCAGAATAAGCTCCAAGAGGGGAATCCGAAAGGACACAATTTACCATTGTGAAACCTGCCCTGAGAAACCTGGCCTTTGCATTAAGGATTGCTACAAAGTGTACCACACATCCAAAAATTAATACAATTAGTTTTTACCCTGTTGACACAACACACTTTTAGAATCTGATGTACCCTGCACATCTTGCACATAACACCACATTATAAATTCATACACCAGTAAAACCAAAAGCATTATAATCATTACTGTAAAACTGTGCCTCTAGATTAATTCCTTCATGGGGTGTAGTTTCCAAAATGGGGTCATTTGTGGGGAATTTCCATTGTTTAGGTACATCAGGGGCTCTGCAAACGCAACATGATGCCCGCAGACCATTCCATCAAAGTTTGCAATCCAAAACATCACTCCTTCCATTCCAAGCCCTTCCGTGCACCTTAACAGTTGTTTTCCTCCACATATGGGGTACCGGCGTACTCAGGAGAAATTAAACAACTTTTTCAGTCTATTTTCTCCTATAACCTTTGGGAAAATAAAAAAAAATCGGGGATAAAAGATATTTTTTGTGGAAAAAATGTGTGGGGGGGGGGTTTCACGACTCAATTTTATAATTTTCTATGAGGCACTTGGAGATTCATTGTGCTCACCACATATATAAATAAATTACTTGGGAGGTCTACTTTCCAAAATGGGGTCACTTGTGGGAGATTTCCTCTGTTTAGACACATTAGGGGCTCTGCAAATGTAACATGACGCCTGCAGACCTTACCATCAAAGTCTGCAATCCAAAATGTCACTCCTTCCATTCTGAGTCCTGCCGTGCACCCAAACAGTGATTTTCCCCCACATATGGGGTATCGGCGTACTCAGGAGAAATTGCACAACAACTATAGTGGTCCATTTTCACCTTTTACACTTGTAAAAATAAAAAAAATATTGCTGAAAGATCATTTTGGGGGGAATAATGTGATTTTTTTATTTTCACGGCTCTACGTTATAAATTTCTGTCAAGCACCTAGGGGTTCAAAATGTGCTCATCACACAGCTATTTAAGTTCTTTGATGGGTCTAGTTTCCAAAATGGGGTCACTTGTGGGGGTTTTCCATTGTATAAGCACATCAGGGGCTCTTCAATCACGACATGGCGTCCGCTCTCAATTTCAGCCAATTTTGCATTCAAAAAGTCAAATGCCGCTCCTTCCCTTCCGAGCCCTGCCATGTACCCAAGCAGTAGATCCCCCCCACATACGAGGTATCTGCATACTCAGGAGAAATTGCTCAACAACTCTAGTGGACCATTTTCTCCTTTTGCCCTTGTAAAAATAAAAAAATTGTTGCGAAAAGATCATTTTTGTGACTAAAAATTAAATGTTCATTTTTTTCCTTCCACTTTGCTTCAGCTCCTGTAAAGCACCTGAAGGGTTAATAAACTTCTTGAATGTGGTTTTGATTACCTTGAGGGGTGCAGTTTTTAGAATGGTGTCACTTTTCGGTATTTTCTTTCATATAGACCCCTCAAAGTCACTTCAAATGTGATATGATCCCTAAAAAAATGGTTTTGTAAAATTTGGTGAAAAAATAAAAAATCGCTGGTCAACTTTTAACCCTTATAACTTTCTAACAAAAATATTTTGGTTCCAAAATTGTGCTGATGTGAAATAGACATGTGGGAAATGTTATTTAATACTATTTTGTGCAATATGACTCTCTGATTTAAGGGCATAAAAATTAAAAGTTTGAAAATTGCGAAATTTTCTAAATTTTCACCAAATTTCCAATTTTTTCACAAATAAATTCAAGTCATATGGAAGAAATTTACCACTATCCTAAAGTACACTATGTCTCGAGAAAAAAATTCTCAGAATCACCGGGATCCGCTGAAGCTTTCCAGACTTATTACCTCATAAAGTGACAGTGGTCAGAATTGTAAAAATTGGCCTGGTCAGGAAGGCAAAAACAGACTTCGTCTCAAAGGGGTTAACATCTCGATGCAGACCATCAGAGCGGTCAGGCGCACCAAGCGCCTGTGCTTGGTTTTAACAGTCATTTTACAGACTTTATGCACCTGGTCATCTTACAGATCTCTATTACAAGGAACCTAAATTTGGCGGCTGTAACCTATATGCCCATAATGTAACTCGAAATGCCTTTCTCACGGATTCATTTTTTTTCTCACGGATTCATTTTTTCTCACGGATTCATATGTATTAGGGCTCATGCACGCGATTGATTATATCAGCCGAGTTCTATACATGGTTTTCATGGATTGCACTTGTACCCATAATATTCTATGGGGCTATGTACATTTCCAATTTTTTTTTCACAGATGTGTTCTATTTCTTTGCAATAAAAAGAATTCCATGTGTCATATATGGTCCCTGAACAGCTACCAGTTTACTGGACAACATTCGGTATGCTCTGATGGGATATTACAAATATTTGGCAAAGAGCATAAAATATGATCACATAAGCTGCAGCATTTCAGAGGAAAACCTAGTTTAATAACCACCAAGAATCGAGCCATGCTGAAGTTTACTCGGACAGGCGGCTCCCCGATGGCTTCTCCCCACCCACTGCCCTGGACTGACAGATCACTCCCTATACATGCATGCAGGGAGAAACCTGTCAGTCCCAGACAGTGGGAAGTGAGAGGCCGCCAGGGACTCACCAGTCTGACTCGTCTTCAACATGGCTCGGTCTCCGGTGGCTTATAGACCATGTTTTTCTCTAAAAGCCGCATCATTTCAGAGTTAAACATATATGGCTGGAATCGTGCCGCCACTGTCTGAAAAGAACTGCCGGTGGATCAGTTAGAGGTTCTCTTTAACAGGAGAAATTAGATCAGGGTTCCATTTGAGAGGTTCTTTCATATATTTTGGCAGGATCTAATCCATCTCACTTGCTGGAGTGTGAAATTAGGTTACTGCACCCGTAACATTTCTGCATCTTTAGAAAAAATAATAGAGAACATTGAAGATAGTGGTTAGAACCTCAATGGGTTTCCCTAACGAGAGTGGATTGTAATTAAATAGTTCGACCATACATAGTCCATAATGATGCATTCTCACAGCTCCATTTCACAGCGAGGGTGGAGATCTTTAATGTCCTATGAGGTGTTTACTCATTTTCTGAGACAATATTGGCACACGCATTATGTAGGACTTGGCAGTGAGACACTTATGTTATGTAACAGTCTCAGCGATAAACGTGTCCCTGTTGCATCTGCCAACATTTAGCAGCCATTTCATCTGGCACACAGTTAGGAGTCCATACATCAAAGGAGAGAGCCTTTTGTTTGTCTCTTGCCGCAGAATCATTTCATTATACACTCTGCACAAAACTCACACATTTCAGACAGGAAGAAATACAAAATCATAAGCACAATAGAATATTTTATTAATCTGTACAGGCGTCTCTTAGGAATCCATTACAAAGTAGGTTTTTCCATAGTGCACAGTTTACTGTAACAATGGACAAAACTATGAGAGTCTACAGTAAAGAAGATCAGTCGTACACTTTGGACATCCCCAAATGAGATGGTGATCACAGGAGTCCCTGCTGTTGGACCTCCAAATTGTGAGGAAACCTAAAAATATGCATTTAATTCACACACCAAAACAGGGTTTAAAACTTTAATATACCGTATATTTTTACAGTCTTCATTATAGCTATTCTTTATTGAAGCAATCTTATTTCTGTGACATTATGGGCTACATTGTTCTTTATATTCCGAAGTCTTCACTGATAGTTTCTAGCCATTTTCTTTGGTGGAAATATTACCAGTGACTATAGTTCAATATTTTAAATATAGGCAGGGGAAGTTGTAATTTCAAATCATATACTCTTTTTACGATGCGCAGCAATATCTATAGTTCTACTGTTTGAGTTTCATCTACTTAAGTAAAATGTGGACAGTCCCATTTTGAGGCTACTGCCTAACAAGGCTTGGTATGGAGAATGGTATATACTTTCAAGGTAAACTGTATTCTTTGTTAGTCGGGCAAATCATAGTCCTTCCTTCCAAATTGAAATTTTTGTTTCCATACCCATCCAAACGATAAGCATGTTCTGGATATCCTGATGGACATTTTCAAGACTGGATGTTTTCTTACCTAGTGGTGACTCCCAATGGACCACCTGTATGTTAGGCCACAAAGTCTTTAAAGTCATCTCATTGGCTTTTTTACATTAATGACATAAATGCAATTAATTTAATGACATAGCTTTGATAAACTGTGTCATGGTCAATCAGCCAGTGCCTTTTATGTCAATCGATACCACCAGGCACTGACTATCCAACCTAGAACTTGACTGGTTTACAAGCAATAGACATTTTGAGTAACATATTTTAGCTGTTTTTCCATTATGCAAGCATCCTGTGCATTTTGCCATCCCCTTTGCTCATCTAATGTCATACCTATGCTCGCTGGTTATGTAAAACTGAATGATAGCAGTACCATCAGATAATGGAGCTTCTACACATCACCAACATGACCGATCTGAAGACACTTTAAGGTAAGAAAGCGATGACTTTATCTTCTCAAGTTTGGCAATTTTCACCTGCTTGATTATTTCTTTGTACTTCTCTGTTATCAAACACATGTAATTTTCTTTTCTTTTTTCAGAAAGTGAAGTTGGAAAACAGTCATAGAAGAGCGGTTGATCCACAACTGACATTGTGGTGCCAACACACACGCACATGGGGATGGTGTGCTGAATCCGGGGGTTCTTAAAACTGTATCTGTAAAAAACAAGATCTAGTTTAACAAGTCATATGTTTACAAATTACAGGGTAATTACACATTTGTAGTAATGTAAAAAGTGCTATAGATTTGTTAAAAAGAGGCTTATAAAAATGGAAGATCTCTTGGGAAACATTGAAGTGCACTGGGCCTCTCTGACCTTTCCTGGAGCCTGCGCACTGCAGTACTTTGCTCTGCCCTCAACAGGGCAGATAATTACGCCTGCGCAGGAGCAGAATGCTGGGGAGGAGCAACAGGAGGGCGGCATCACAAGAAGATGGGAGGCGCCGGACCTGCAACACCCATTGGACCAGACCGCCCTGCAGGTGAGTACAATAAAACTTATTTTTATTCTCTTGCAGGTCAGATCGGGTGCTTATCTACAGTGTTATAGAATGCTGTAGATAAGCCCTGAAAGGTGGGGCCCGTAACTCGTGTCAGCCAAACCTGGTGACAGGTTCGCTTAATGCATTCTTTTTATTGCTGATTAGCCCCAGTTACAGTGGAAATCCAGGCTTCTGACTGCTTTGCAGAGCTGACTGAACCTCGTAGGATGAAAGCAGATCCTGCTTCCTCCTTGCACCCAGCAGTCACATGATTACTGGTTCCTGAGGAGGGAGCATCAACAGGGATTCCTAATCTGTATACACAAGTACTTGTTCACCGCTATGTATAGAGTGATCATGAAAGCAAAAAGAGTAATAAACTTTCTGTCATGACACAGCTGTCGAGTGACCTGGGGCATTGGGCTCCTTTCCTGGCCCTAATGCTCGGGGGCACCCTAGCTCGCCCTGTTTCCCAGAATACTTCAGATGGTGAAGATGCCGGGGCCTCCACCCTTGCCCTATCTCCTAAGTTATCCCTTCAACTGTCCCCTTCCCCCACCCAGGGAAGAGGAGGCACTACTGTGCACTGCAGTACACCAACCCAACAAACAGGACAACAAAAACAAGGGGAAACTGAAAACTCAACACACACAAAATATTCACTCACATATAACAGAGGAAGCCACCAGGGTGTGCAGGAAGTTGTAGAAAGCAAAACAAGGAAGGATAAGGGATTATCAAGTGTAGAAACCAAACAACAGTTGCTTATAACTCCTCCAGCACTCCTCGTACCAACTTCTCTCTCTCTCCTTTTGTCAGGCAGCAAGAGCTAACTCTGACAAGGACTTGGTAATAGAGTCCAGATTTTATAGGGAAAAGGAGTGGCTAGCCGAGCACAGCTGAACACAGGGATTTCCAACATGACCAATTAACCCCTGTTCTGATGGAAGAAATAAACACGTTTAATACACCGGAGAAGTGCTTCTTCTCAGCGGCGGAGTAGCCGCAACCAGACGCTGCGGTCTTCTGGCTCCACTCCATTGTGGTAACACTTTCTCTGCGTTTTCTGTGGGGATTCTGCCTGCATCTGACAGCTGGATTCCCAATCTACAGCTGCACAATCTCCTAAAAGCTGCTTATTCTGCATTGACATTTTAGAATGTCAGTGCAGAGGAAAGCGGGGACCTCCAGACATTTAAAGTCCAAAAATAGTTAAATAAATTAGTAATCTTGCACTTGACTCCTACTTTATGTCCTTTCAGGAAGAGTTTATAGCAGTTTCCTAATGATCAGAAGAAGGATTACAATGACAGGTAGCACCTCTGTGCACAGATGAAAACACAGGATCCACCAATCACAATAGGTGATGTACCGGATCCCCTTGCTCCTCCTCCCTGCATGATGACATTTGCACATGCTCATTGGATGCTTCAAAGCAAAAGCTAAGGTCCGAGTCACTCTATTGTACATACACATGTGGATTTCCTGAAACAACACTAAATTAGCATCTAGAATACCCCAAGGGCTTAGTATAAAAATTACAAGACTTCCCATTGATATTTTTAATACAGATTGTGACGGAAAAAAAACCTCCTTGCATTTACAAAACCAGGGATTCAAGCTTCAGGAGGCTAATTTGCATATTCCAGGTGCCTTCTGGGAGAAGCGAAGTCTCCCTAAGCTAGAAGATCGTTGGGTACAGCCGGGACCAGCTGCTTCGAAAGCATCACCAAACCAGGGATTCAAGCTTCAGGAGGCTAATTTGCATATTCCAGGTGCCTTCTGGGAGAAGCGAAGTCTCCCTAAGCTAGAAGATCGTTGGGTACAGCCGGGACCAGCTGCTTCGAAAGCATCACCAAACCAGGGATTCAAGCTTCAGGAGGCTAATTTGCATATTCCAGGTGCCTTCTGGGAGAAGCGAAGTCTCCCTAAGCTAGAAGATCGTTGGGTACAGCCGGGACCAGCTGCTTCGAAAGCATCACCAAACCAGGGATTCAAGCTTCAGGAGGCTAATTTGCATATTTCAGGTGCCTTCTGGGAGAAGCGAAGTCTCCCTAAGCTAGAAGATCGTTGGGTACAGCCGGGACCAGCTGCTTCGAAAGCATCACCAAACCAGGGATTCAAGCTTCAGGAGGCTAATTTGCATATTCCAGGTGCCTTCTGGGAGAAGCGAAGTCTCCCTAAGCTAGAAGATCGTTGGGTACAGCCGGGACCAGCTGCTTCGAAAGCATCACCAAACCGCGCGCCGTAATTTTGCCTGTAGGACATTATTGCAAGAGAGCTTGGCTGAGTAGATTACACAAGAAGGAAAACACACAGCAAGTCAGCAGGATCTAGGAGCAACATGGCAGATGTGACAACCTACATGGTGAGCTGCAGCATGTGCTACATGTTCACAGATCGACCAGAAGAAGAATCCAATTTCACCTGTCAGAAGTGTAGACTAGTGGCCCTTTTAGAAGAAAAGGTGCGGGGTCTGGAAGAAAGAATAGCAACTTTGAAACTCATCAAAGAGAATGAAGACTTTCTAGACAGAACAGAAGCATCTCTACTGGTCACAGAAGGTGCAAAAAGTGTCAGAGAACCTCCAAAAGCAGATGAGTGGAAGCATGTGACCAAAAGAAGCAAGAAGACCGTGGAGAAATCACCAACCACACAACTGAAGAACCGATATCAAATCTTTGTAGAGGATGAAGATGGCACACCTAAGAATGAAGCAATACCAGCAAGCAAAAAAGAAAAGGGCACACAGCAACAAGTGACAGCAAAAAGTACAGCCAAGAAGCAACGAAGAGTGGTGGTGGTGGGAGACTCACTACTGAGAGGCACAGAAGCAGCCATCTGCAGACCGGACATAACTGCAAGAGAAGTATGCTGCCTTCCAGGTGCGATGATCAAGGATGTGACCGATAGGATACCAAAGCTCTTCAGCTCCAAGGACGTCCACCCATTTCTTCTGATACATGTTGGCACCAATGACACGGCAAGGAAGGACCTACCGACAATCTACAAGGACTTTGAAGAGTTGGGGAAGAAAGTAAAGGAACTGGATGCACAGGTAGTTTTTTCTTCTATCCTTCCAGTAGATGGGCATGGCACCAGGAGATGGAACAGGATCCTTGATGCAAACAACTGGCTAAGACGATGGTGCAGACAACAAGGATTTGGATTCCTGGACCACGGTGTGAATTACTGGTATGATGGACTCCTCGCCAGAGACGGACTACACCTCAACAAACCTGGGAAACACACATTCGCCAGAAGACTCGCTACACTCATCAGGAGGGCGTTAAACTAGAAGAAGAGGGGACGGGAAGAAAAACATTAGACTCGAACAAAGACAACCCAGGAAAACATACTCAGAAGGGAGGTAAGAACATTTCTAAAACAATCCACAGTGAGGAGATTGGAACAAAAAAAAGTCCTCTAAACTGCATGCTCGCAAACGCCAGAAGCCTGACAAACAAGATGGAAGAACTAGAAGCAGAAATATCTACAGGTAACTTTGACATAGTGGGAATAACCGAGACATGGTTAGATGAAAGCTATGACTGGGCAGTTAACTTACAGAGTTACAGTCTGTTTAGAAAGGATCGTAAAAATCGGAGAGGAGGAGGGGTTTGTCTCTATGTAAAGTCTTGTCTAAAGTCCACTTTAAGGGAGGATATTAGCGAAGGGAATGAGGATGTCGAGTCCATATGGGTTGAAATTCATGGAGGGAAAAATGGTAACAAAATTCTCATTGGGGTCTGTTACAAACCCCCAAATATAACAGAAAGCATGGAAAGTCTACTTCTAAAGCAGATAGATGAAGCTGCAACCCATAATGAGGTCCTGGTTATGGGGGACTTTAACTACCCGGATATTAACTGGGAAACAGAAACCTGTGAAACCCATAAAGGCAACAGGTTTCTGCTAATAACCAAGAAAAATTATCTTTCACAATTGGTGCAGAATCCAACCAGAGGAGCAGCACTTTTAGACCTAATACTATCTAATAGACCTGACAGAATAACAAATCTGCAGGTGGTTGGGCATTTAGGAAATAGCGACCACAATATTGTGCAGTTTCACCTGTCTTTCACTAGGGGGACTTGTCAGGGAGTCACAAAAACATTGAACTTTAGGAAGGCAAAGTTTGAACAGCTTAGAGATGCCCTTAATCTGGTAGACTGGGACAATATCCTCAGAAATGAGAATACAGATAATAAATGGGAAATGTTTAAGAACATCCTAAATAGGCAGTGTAAGCGGTTTATACCTTGTGGGAATAAAAGGACTAGAAATAGGAAAAACCCAATGTGGCTAAACGAAGAAGTAAGACAGGCAATTAACAGTAAAAAGAAAGCATTTGCACTACTAAAGCAGGATGGCACCATTGAAGCTCTAAAAAACTATAGGGAGAAAAATACTTTATCTAAAAAACTAATTAAAGCTGCCAAAAAGGAAACAGAGAAGCACATTGCTAAGGAGAGTAAAACTAATCCCAAACTGTTCTTCAACTATATCAATAGTAAAAGAATAAAAACTGAAAATGTAGGCCCGTTAAAAAATAGTGAGGAAAGAATGGTTGTAGATGACGAGGAAAAAGCTAACATATTAAACACCTTCTTCTCCACGGTATTCACGGTGGAAAATGAAATGCTAGGTGAAATCCCAAGAAACAATGAAAACCCTATATTAAGGGTCACCAATCTAACCCAAGAAGAGGTGCGAAACCGGCTAAATAAGATTAAAATAGATAAATCTCCGGGTCCGGATGGCATACACCCACGAGTACTAAGAGAACTAAGTAATGTAATAGATAAACCATTATTTCTTATTTTTAGGGACTCTATAGCGACAGGGTCTGTTCCGCAGGACTGGCGCATAGCAAATGTGGTGCCAATATTCAAAAAGGGCTCTAAAAGTGAACCTGGAAATTATAGGCCAGTAAGTCTAACCTCTATTGTTGGTAAAATATTTGAAGGGTTTCTGAGGGATGTTATTCTGGATTATCTCAATGAGAATAACTGTTTAACTCCATATCAGCATGGGTTTATGAGAAATCGCTCCTGTCAAACCAATCTAATCAGTTTTTATGAAGAGGTAAGCTATAGACTGGACCACGGTGAGTCATTGGACGTGGTATATCTCGATTTTTCCAAAGCGTTTGATACCGTGCCGCACAAGAGGTTGGTACACAAAATGAGAATGCTTGGTCTGGGGGAAAATGTGTGTAAATGGGTTAGTAACTGGCTTAGTGATAGAAAGCAGAGGGTGGTTATAAATGGTATAGTCTCTAACTGGGTCGCTGTGACCAGTGGGGTACCGCAGGGGTCAGTATTGGGACCTGTTCTCTTCAACATATTCATTAATGATCTGGTAGAAGGTTTACACAGTAAAATATCGATATTTGCAGATGATACAAAACTATGTAAAGCAGTTAATACAAGAGAAGATAGTATTCTGCTACAGATGGATCTGGATAAGTTGGAAACTTGGGCTGAAAGGTGGCAGATGAGGTTTAACAATGATAAATGTAAGGTTATACACATGGGAAGAGGGAATCAATATCACCATTACACACTGAACGGGAAACCACTGGGTAAATCTGACAGGGAGAAGGACTTGGGGATCCTAGTTAATGATAAACTTACCTGGAGCAGCCAGTGCCAGGCAGCAGCTGCCAAGGCAAACAGGATCATGGGGTGCATTAAAAGAGGTCTGGATACACATGATGAGAGCATTATACTGCCTCTGTACAAATCCCTAGTTAGACCGCACATGGAGTACTGTGTCCAGTTTTGGGCACCGGTGCTCAGGAAGGATATAATGGAACTAGAGAGAGTACAAAGGAGGGCAACAAAATTAATAAAGGGGATGGGAGAACTACAATACCCAGATAGATTAGCGAAATTAGGATTATTTAGTCTAGAAAAAAGACGACTGAGGGGCGATCTAATAACCATGCATAAGTATATAAGGGGACAATACAAATATCTCGCTGAGGATCTGTTTATACCAAGGAAGGTGACGGGCACAAGGGGGCATTCTTTGCGTCTGGAGGAGAGAAGGTTTTTCCACCAACATAGAAGAGGATTCTTTACTGTTAGGGCAGTGAGAATCTGGAATTGCTTGCCTGAGGAGGTGGTGATGGCGAACTCAGTCGAGGGGTTCAAGAGAGGCCTGGATGTCTTCCTGGAGCAGAACAATATTGTATCATACAATTATTAGGTTCTGTAGAAGGACGTAGATCTGGGGATTTATTATGATGGAATATAGGCTGAACTGGATGGACAAATGTCTTTTTTCGGCCTTACTAACTATGTTACTATGTTACTTGTGATAACTGTATCAGAATAAATAAAAATAGGAACAATCTTCAATCCCGAATGATCACCAAATGTTTAGTAACGTCGTTTATGCAGTCCTTACTTAATTTCTTAAAGTCCCTTGATTGTTTTAATGGAATTAACATTTACTGGTGTACATATATATATGTGTATGTATATAATCTTTATTCGTAGACGTAGCTGGCCTAATTTACAAAGTAAAATTCATAATCCATTCGCTTTTATCAGAGCGAGTCTTTATGTCTTCTATATGAACTACGGGATTAACAACTATAATTAGCCACCCACTGTATGGCAATATTCTCTTGTTTCATCTTCTTCTTCTACCACTCTTACGTAAACCACAGAATGAAATAATTACAGAGCTCACATCTATCAGCTGGGTGCTCAACGCTGGTTCCCCGCAGCTTTGGTACCATCCTCTAGTATCACAGAGGGGCTATTGCTTAAAGACGACGGGAGATGGGCCAATTTTTGTAGAGGTTTGGATATTAACTGTCTTATTTGACAACCGGCAGCTGCTGGATTGACTATAAAACTATGCGAAGGTCCTTTTTAGAGACATCTTAATATTGTAAAATACCATAAATATGGAGAATTTAATCCGGCACTAATATCCAGCAAATACCTACAATATATTGTGACATTTTCACAAGGACGGAAGCAGGAAAATGGGCAGAGAGAACCTATAAGGAAATGTTTAGTATCAATATTTGAAGCATTGATATGTAATTAAAATGATATATTCCTACTTATCCCAAATGTTCTGTCGAAATTCAGCTGGGGCATCACCACTGTATTCATTCTTTATGGGACAGCTGGAGATAGCCATGTACAGCCCAACTGTTCTTGGAATCGGTGAGCATACCAATGGTCGGATCCAAAAGATCAGAAAGTTATCATCTATTTTGTGGCAGTGATAACTTTCAAGGTTAGAATAATCCTTTAGGCTATGTGTCCATGATCAGGAATAGAATCCTTTTGGACGCAGTATATTTTCACAGTTCAATCCGCATGTTCTTGGTGAATTATGCAGATTTTCGGCATCTAATGACCGGATATGGGGGAATCTACACAGCGTCTCTAGTGACGACACTAACATGCTGCTACTCATAAACCCGCACCAAGGGTGAGTTTACGCAGCATTAAATAGAAACACAGTGAGCATGAGAATTCTTTAAATGCCTTCCGATGTGCTTGCAATATACAACGTAGCATTTTGGACCCAGCGCAAATGTGGTGCTTCCAATACGCTGCTATTCCTGATCATGGGCAAGTAGCCTAAAAAGGCAATCTGTCACCAGGATTTTGCTAACTAATTTGAGAAAAGCTAAATGTAGAGGCCAGGATCCTTATTCCAGTGATGTATGACTTACTAGGCTGCTGGTTCTAGTTTTAATAAAATCAAAGTTTTATCAGGAGATTATCACTAGAGGACTAGTAAACCTGTTACTATGTAGTTCTCCATATTCATGAGTTCTGTATAACCTCAACCCCACCACTGATTGTCAGTGATGTTGGCGGGGTTATACACAGTACAACATTCAGAGATCTGTTATATCTGCAGCAGATAAAACAGGGATTCTACAAAACTAAAAAACAAGCAGCCCAGTAAGTGACACATCGCTAGAATCAGGGTCTCTGCTCCATACATCATGCTGGTCTCAGATTAGGTGGCAAAATCTGGTGACAGATTCCCCTCAAGAGAATTTGATTTCAATAAGCATCACTTTCTCTTGTACTCAAGGACAACTTTACATTAAAAAAGGTAGAAAAGTGTATTTTTGTGACACCCACTCCCCTCTTCCAATGGGTAGAAACTCAAATAATGAATAAAGGAAAAAGATTCAGATATGACAATTGAATCAAATGTTTCCTACTGAAGCCAGCAAAATTGACTCCGGGATATGTTTTACTTGTATCATTTTCACAAAAGATGCAATTGGCCTGTGAATTGTCACAATCCATTTTTGGATTTGTGGTAGCTCTGTTTCAACTTTGTTTAAATGTAGCTTTTTTCCTTTCAGCTCATCGGGGGTTTATGTCAGTTTTTTACCCCCCCGCTAGCAATCTGGTGTAACTACAGTGTTGTTAGGTCAGCTGTTGTGGTGGTGACCACTCCCACCATCCTTTAAATGGTCACCTGATGCATCAGCTGACGGTTGGTGATGAAGTTTATCTTTGGAGACCAACCTAGCAGGAGTAGCTCGCTGGTGTCAGAAACTTCTGGTGTTTGGAGTCCTGTTGCTGTGCTATTTACAGTGTAAACTTAGCAGCAGTGTCTGGAAGCTAAGTGCTGTATTTTTACCTTGTCCCTTTGGTGTTTGTCACTGTCCCCTGTGTGGTATTATCTGCAGTGGTGAGGCTAGTACTCCTTGCCGGCCAGTGCACTAGCCAAGGCAGTATTATGTGACACTGAGGGATTTAGGTTCATGATGGCGGCGGGGGGAAGGACCCGCTTAGGGCATTAGGGGAGTGCAGGGACAGGCTCAGATTTGTGCTCGGGTGGTGACCTCCCCCATTTCCCTATCTGTAGGGCCTTCCTCTCCCCAATTCCATCCCGTTGTGTGTGTGTGTTGCGTCATCCGCTGACCAACCACCCATTGGGTCGCAATATATTTCGTGACATGAATTTCGAGAAATTATGTTTGCATGGGTTTCCACAATGATACATCCAAAATCTTTACTTAAAAATTATTTTCTTCAGGGATAAAGATTATATATTTTCATTTGTCTGTTCTAATGGTCCCCCGACTAGGGAAGTCAGCTGGCCTGCAATGCAGTAGACATTTATCACTATGTACCATCAGATCTTTTTCTCTATAGGTAGAGATAATACTAGTTCTTCATAGGAATAGAAGGGAAGAATTCAGCTTTTCTCAAAGATTTCCTTTAGAAAAAAAATAGAACTATATATTCATATGGGTCAGCCTCCATGCCTGTTCCCATTAATTTTTTTTTTACTTTACTTTACTAATCCAAGTAGATTCTGAAAGTCATTACCTAATTGTTCCTACATTCAGGCTCGGACTGGCCCATGGGAGAACTGGAGTATCTCCTGGTGGACCCCTGTGCAGGAGTAAGCCGCCTACTTCAGCAGTAGTTGGCGCAATACCTTTGATTTACTATGTACAGAGCGTCAGCATCATTTAGTTTACAATGTACACAGTCTATTATAGGACCATAGATCGATTTGTGAATAATGGTAATGGAAAATTTGCTTGTAGAAGAACATTTGGCCTAAGAGTCCATAGTATTGTTGGGCCCTTGGCTCCCCAGTCTGACACTGACTGAATTACTACTATGAAGTTAAAAAAAATGGAAGGACAAAGAGCGCAATAGGGTTTTATTTGGATTTGAGATAGGAAAAAATGCTCATCGTCTCAGGTTGTATGCTCACAACCACTGAAAGAACTTAGTCTGACGCAGACCCACAGAGAAGGAAGCACGGAGAGCTGGAAACAAATGGGTTAAATCTGCGCTGCCATCAGAGGGATGATAAGAAGAAGGGAATCCAAAGTATGCGGATTACTAGTCAAAGTGTTTCAAAGTTTCAAACTTCCTCATGAGAACGAAGAGTCCATGTTATCGTTGGGCCCTTGGCTCCCCAGCCAAACACTGCCTAAATTACTAGTAGAATTCATACAGAAAAGATATATATCTTGGTACCGTGTTAGCCAGTGGACTGTAAAATATTTAGAATTGAGAGTCTTCAGTGGTTGATACCTTTTAATGGCCAACTGAGAAGATGGTAATAAATTGCAAGCTTTCTAAACTCTCTGTGCTGTGTTGTGCATAAATATGTGATTCTTCAGAATTTGTTTTAGTCTTTGCCTGATGAAGAGACCTGTGTAGTCTCGAAAGCTTGCAATTTACCATCTTTTCAGTTAGCCATTAAAAGGTATCAACCACTGAGGACTCTCAATTCTAAATATTTTACTAGAATTCATGTTACATCTGAGGTCAAAAGAGAGACAATTTGCATACCTGTTTTCCCATAGAGCATTGCCAATCCATTGGATCTCCTCAATGAAAACCAGTACCTTTCCAGATTTGTGGAATATGCAAATAAATTACATTTCCAGATTCCTAGAGCATGTATCTTCCTGCTTCTTTCCCGGTGGTAGATCTTCTTCTATTATTCTAGTCTGCTACACAGGCTGTAACAAGAGCCCCCTCCTGCCACTAGATGTGTGTGTACTTCTTCCAAGTTGTACATCACTTCCTTCTCTGCCACAGGCAAAGATTACCGTACTTCTATTCTTTACAAAAGTAAACCATGGCCATTTTCCCATGGCTCAAACCTAATACACATAGCTTCGGATGACTACAACAAAATGGTTCCAGAAATGGGGACAACTTCTGAATCTAAGGACAATGTAGTTTAAAGCCAAAAGTCCTGTTTATTAATGACATTTCTGGATATAAGTAAGAAATTAAATGTTCTACAGAGACATAATAGCCAAAAAAGAGCTGAGTGTGTTCAAGGGTAAAACATTTTATTTTGGAAAGTAAATTTAATTGAAAAATAATATGTAGAAAAACATTCAAATTTGTGCTTCATTGATAGATTATAAAACTAGTAATCCAACTTTTTTCCTTTCATGTTATAATATGACACGAAAGTCATAATATGGCTCCATAAATTCTTTGCCTTGAATCAAAACATGCTATTGCGTGATACTTTACCTCTCTCCTTGAAGTGCTTAGCATTATTCCATAGTGAAGGGCCAGCTTCATCGACATGCATTTGTCATCTAGCGAGTGTCTTGACTTGAAGATTGTGGGTCACAGACCAAAATCTCCACTAAGGCCCCTGAAGGTAGTCTTGTCAAATGGGCCAAAGGGATCTGGACTCAAGGCCGGGGTGCCACAACAACCCCGAATTCTCACTACAATCTCCTAAATAAGTAATATGTGCTTCTAAATTGAATTTTCATTAAAAAAAAGCCCAAATTAAAATGTGTTAAATAGCAAAGTTATATTAAAACATTTAATCTATTAATGTCAGAGGACACCAAATTAATCAATCAATTAATGAACATGGAAGTTTTGAAGGAACGCGGCTATATAAGCTCATCGCTCGCTGTCATAAAAGTGGTATTATTAAAAATGACTACATTAAGAAAGAGACCCTCACTTACTGGACTGCTCTCTGTAGCTTTGATCAAAAAGTTTTATCCGCAGGAGATTATCACTAGAGGTCTAGCACACCTGCTGCCATTTTGTCCTCCGTAGTCATGAGATTTGCATATCCCGCCCCTATCAATGATTGGCAGCTTTCTGCCTATGCACAGTGTACACATAAAGCTGCCAATCAGTGGTGTGGGTGGGGTTATGCAGAGCTCAGCATTCAAAGATCTGCTAGATCCGTAGCTGAAAAAACAGGGATTTTATCAAAACTGCAGCAAGCAGCCCAGTAAGTGACACATCGCTTGAATCAGGGTATGTGTCTCTACATTATGCTGCTGTACAACAGGGAAGCAATAACCTGGTGACAGATTACCTCAAATAAAAAAAAAAACAAGAAAAGAAATCTGCAGCGGATCAATATACAGCTTGATTCCACCGACGCAGAAAACTTCTAAATGCAACAAGCAACTATTCCAGCATACTGTAACTCCTCTTCTTTCTCCTCCAGGAATCAGAAGGCCCGGACTACACTTCTATTGGTCCAATAAAGACTGAAAACGTGGAGGAGAAAAACTGGTCCCGCAGGTAACCAATTTTAGAATTCAAGAATTGGTGCTTAAGGGACCAAAAGTCTGTACTAAGACCCCTCGTCTCCAAGATGTGGTGAGCCCAACTTTTTTGGGCACAGGAAAACTAATGAACCCCAATTTTGTCTAATTGTGTAAAACCTTTGTTGAAACATTTCATAGTATGATTCCCAAAATAGGTTAAAAAAGTGATATAATCTATATATTAATAAGAATATGTTTTACATAATTCATCTAGTATCTTATTGTTGCATTATAAGGGCAAACATGGAAGGGGTCCTATTAACTGATAACCCCCATCTAAGACATTGAGAAGATATTGAGTAATAACCCCTATCACCCTAGACTACCAGGACTATTAAGCCGGTTTCATCCATCTGACATTGAAGGTCAAAGTAAGGACCTCGATATCTGCACCAATCACTGGTCTCTTGACCTGAACTTAACAGCTGCATATGCATATAGGGTTATTAATATTAACCTGTTCATTACCCAAGAGCCAATAGAAACACTAGGCAATAACTTCTTAGTAGAAACCAAAATTTTGTAAAATTAGCAAAATCAGGGCAGACAGGGGGATATTGAGCTCACCGTGCCTATCAGTCCAAAGCTGGAGGTGAACTCCGAGTGGAGGGTGCCAGTTCCGCTGGTAAAATTCAGCCAAGTAATGAAGGAGGAGAAAAGAATTTGGCACATCCAACAATTAATAAAATATATCAAAAATTTATTGGAGAATCTTTAAAAACGTGGATGTCCTATGACTAAGGACGCTTGGATGCCAGAAACGGATCAAGTTTTTACATCCTTGGAATCCATGTTTTTTAAGAGTCTCCAAGAAATGTTTTGATATAGTTTATTCATTGTTGGATGGATGTGCTGAATTCTTTCCTACTCACAATTTCATTAGTATAATCAGGGCTGAAGGAGAAAAATAGAAATTCTCCCCTCATTTAAAGATGTTTTATCTAAATCTTAAAGATAAACCAACTGACTTCAGGCCCCCATACACCTTAAGATAATACAGTGGGGAAAAAAAGTATTTAGTTAGCCACCAATTGTGCAAGTTCTCCCACTTAAAAAGATGAGAGAGGCCTGTAATTGACATCATAGGTAGACCACAACTAGGAGAGTCAAAATGAGAAAACAAATCCAGAAAATCACCTTGTCTGATTTGGCAAGATTTATTTTTAAAATTATGATGGAAAATAAGTATTTGGTCACCTAAAAACATGCAAGATTTCTGGCTCTCACTGACCTGTAACTTCTTCAAGAGGCTCCTCTGTCCTCCACTCATTACCTGTAGTAATGGCACCTGTTTGAACCTGTTATCAGTATAAAAGACACCTGTCCACAACCTCAAACAGTCACACTCCAAACTCCACTATTGTGAAGAAGAGCTGTCGAAGGACACCAGAAACAAAATTGTTGCCCTGCACCAGGCTGGGAAGTCTGAATCTGCAATAGGCAAGCAGCTTGGTGTGATGACATCAACTGTGGGAGCAATAATAAGAAAATGGAAGACATACAAGACCACTGATAATCTCACTCGATCTGGGGCTCCATACAAGATATCACCCCATGGGGTCAAAATAATCACAAGAACGGTGAGCAAAAATCCCAGAACCACACGGGGGGACCTAGTGAATGACCTGCATAGGGCTGGGACCACCGTAACAAAGGCTACCATCAGTAACACACTATGCTGCCAGGGACTCAGATCCTGCAGTGCCAGACGTGTCCCCCTGCTTAAGCTAGTATATGTCCAGGCTCGTCTGAAGTTTGCTAGAGAGCATTTGGATTATCCAGAAAAGTATTGGGAGAATGTCATGTGGTCTGATGAAGCCAAAGAAGAACTGTTTGGTAGAAACAACAAAACTCGCGGTGGAGGAGACAGTGGAGGAGACAGAATACTGACTTGCATCCAAAGAACACCATACCTACTGTGAAGCATGGGGGTGGCAACATCATGCTTTTGGGGCTGTTTCTCTGCAAAGGGACCAGAACGACTGATCTGTGTACATGAAAGAATGAATGGGGCCATGAGATTTTGAGTGCAAATCTCCTTTCATCAGCAAGGGCATTGAAGATGAAACGTGGATGGGTCTTTCAACATGATAATGATCCCAAGCACACCACCAGGGCAGCGAAGGAGTGGCTTCGTAATAAGTATATGAAGGTCCTGGAGTGGCCTAGCCAGTCTCCAGATCTCAACCCCATAGAAAACCTTTGGAGGGAGTTGAAAGTCTGTGTTGCCCAGTGACAGGCCCAAAACATCACTGCTCTAGAGGAGATCTCCATGGCGGAATGGGCCAACATACCACCAACAGTGTGTGCCAAGCTTGTGAAGACTTGCAGAAAACGTTTGACCACTGTCATTGCCAACAAAGGATATCTAACAAAATATTGAGATTAACTTTTGTTATTGACCAAATACTTATTTTCCACCATAATTTGCAAAAAAAATCTTGCCAAATCAGACAAGGTGATTTTCTGGATTTGCTTTCTCATTTTGACTCTCCTAGTTGTGGTCTACCTATGATGTCAATTACAGGCCTCTCTCATCTTTTTAAGTGGGAGAACTTGCACAATTGGTGGCTGACTAAATACTTTTTTCGCCACTGTGTGTGCCGAGCCCACCGATATCGACAGGTTCCACTGACAGCCTAATGTGTATGGTGGCACCTGCCAATTGACCATCAGAGGAATTTCAGACTGCCAATCTCAACGTTTCCTGGAGATCATCCACTGTATGAGGTGTCAGTTGGCGGCTTTCTCATAAAGAGCACAGGAGTGATCAGTGAAATGAGTGCCCTTGTGTATGGGAAAAGTGGCTGAGATAGCCATCTAATAAGTATAGCCAGCTCTAGATAGCCCTTTACTTTTGCACAAGGGTGACCCACGTCTTCCACCTGGTGAAATAGCAATTGTACCTTATGCTTATTTCACTAAAACTTCAATTAAACTACAAATCCGAATTGAGCGTTGAGCTATTATGGAAGGGTGCGCATGTATTCTTCTAAAATGTATTAATTAAGGGGGTAAGAACAATATATTGTATCCAACACCTAAGGAAATATTTTCTGTGTCCTAAGCCGGCTTAGTAGTTAGGTGCTTACATGTCTGTGTTATGCAAGGGTGCAATCACCGTACAAGCTTGGGCAGGTTCAGACATTTGCATGACTTAGCTATCAGCAGTAATGAAATGCACTATGCCAGCATGCATAAGCACAAACTTTATTTTGTAGAGACAGATTAATTTACTGGGACAATGTGGTGACATTGCAAAAGAACTCAAATTTAAAAAAAAAAAAGTCTTGGTGTTATTTTTTTTCAAGGTTATAAATTTGACATGTTATTTGAAGTTTTATTATTTAAGCGATTAACCTGGATTGGATCATATTTTATTACAGACAACCCCTCTCTTATGTCCTATTAGGTATAAAAATGCCATAAAGAGGATTCTCCAAAAAGACACTCTTCTAATTCCTATCTAAGAACGAGAAGGGACCCTTCCCATCCATCCAAGAGGGGACCTTATAGAAAAAAGTGATAAGTGCCTTTCTTGTTGGATCAACAATGGAAATGAGAAATCCTTATAGCTTTATATTTCCAACCGATTCTCTAAAATACAAAGTTCCCGTCCTGCATAATGAAACATAACCCTTAGGGCAACACTCCACTTCCATGTTTACTAATGTTGAGTAGTGGGAGGGAGAATAGGAGCTCAGGTTCCAAATACCCTCAAGGGTTAAACTTCAATGTGGCTAACATTAAAGGAGTTGTCCAGTGAAACTGGAGAGGTTTTTCCCATCTTGGAATCAAGAAACTAGAATAAATTGGACGATCCTTCTATTGAGTTTTCTATATTGTTACTTCGTAAATAAATAGTCATAAATATGCATCTACTTTTATTTCCTAAATGTGCATCACTCATCAGCTACCTACTCCATTCCCAACAGCTCCCAGTTCTTGCAAGAAGGGGTTTATCCCCAAAATGCGTTATCCAAGTCTGAACTTTTTGGATGAAATAAAGATGATTCTGTTCATGAGCACATGTGTTGTGAATTCTGTGGCTGAGTTCACTTCTGTGGTCACAAGTGGTATTGCAGTCTCTGGGCTTCCTCCCTCAGGTGTTTTGGTGAGCTCGTTGGCTGCCTTGCTATTTAACTCCACCTGAGTCTGTCTTCCTTGCTCCTTGTCAATGTTCCAGTGTTGGATCTGAGCTTCTGCGTCTTTCCTGTGGCCTGCTGCTCCGCTAGATAAGTGTTACTTTGTTTTTGTTTCCGTTTTTTCTGTCCAGCTGTGCTATTCTCTTTTGCTGGGGGCTCTGGGACGCAGAGGGTGCACCGCCGTGCCGTTGGTTCGGCACGGTGGGTCTTTTTGCCCCCCTTTGCGTGGTTCTGCTTTGGGGTTTTTTGTAGACTGCATAGTTCTCTTTGCTATCCTCGCTCTGTCTAGAATATCGGGCCTCACTTTGCTGAATCTATTTCATTCCTGCGTTTTGTCTTTTCATCTTGCTAACAGTCGTTGTGTGTGGGGGGCTGCCTGTTCCTTTGGGGTATTTCTCTGAGGCAAGTCAGGCTTGTATTTCTATCTTCAGGCTAGTCAGCTCCTCAGGCAGTGCCGAGTTGCGTAGGTAGTGTTGGGCGCAATCCACTGCTGCTTTTAGTTGTGTGAGGATGGGTTCAGGTATTGCGGTCTGCGGAGATTCCGCGTCTCAGAGCTTGTTCTATTGTTTTTGGGTTGTTGCCATATCACTGTATGTGCGTTGATTACTGCACACTGTGTTGCCTGATAGCACAGCATAACACACATGGTAGCGCTGGTTCATGGAATTTCTTCTATATTCTTCTGAGAATTCAATGTATTGATGGATGAGTTCATTAAGCCGCCGGACATCAGGATATTATATTGGATATTATATTTGATCATCCGAATTCCAAAATAGTATCTACTGTTTCTCAAAAATTATGTTTTCTTGCAAAATGTTATACTAGCACTTTAAGAAACCAGCAAGCATATGTATTGTAAGGTGGCCGGCCCTTATCGGAAATAGCTACTGATGTGTTAATTTTATTATGTATCTCCATTTTTATTTTATTAATTTAAAGAGGTTTTCCCCTTTCAGAACATCGTGGTTGCAGGGTGCGGAGCGTCGGTTGCCACTTCTTCATGTGTCCAGAAGTGGCTCAGCTCACTGATTGGCTGACATGTCAGCACCGCAGCCAATACTGGACACCATGAGCAGCATCAGAAACTCAGTTCTTGACCTGGGCCGGTGACCAAAGTGTAGTTTGGGGGGGGGTTTATAGCAAGCTTCATCCAGGTACGAACATTTTCTGATAGGGGCAACCCCTTTAATATTATGTTTTAATTTAGACTTTTAAATTATTTACTGGAATTCACAGATGTACTGGGTCTTTAAGAAGGTATAGAGGTGGACATGAACCTTGGCGAAGTCAGAGGTAATATGCGCAGATGCTGGAGGCACTAGAAGGCTTTCATTTTTGATCAGTCTGGAAATATATATATATTGAGATTTTGTCCCAGGGAGAGTTTGGCCAAGTGCCCATTTGGATCATGCATATTCCTTATTGGGGTCCAGACTATATTCTCTAGCATGAATCTGTAAAGAAAAAGAAGTCTATAGCCCCAAATCAGACTGTCGGAAACTAGTCGAGTCAAGACTCTTACAGTATGTGAGCAAAACTGGATGCAACAATATACGGGAACCTTTAATAAGCAATGGCCGGGCAGAAGGGTGTGTGGCATGCCAGGATAGATCCAGAAGAGAATTGTGACACAAAGAAACAGTAGCGATGTAGTCAGTGTATTGGGCTATGTACCGCTAACTGGTTAAGGCTTGCCTGTCCTGAGTTAGTGCAGCGAGGAGGATCCCTCTTTGGAGTTTGGCCTACTGAGATGAATATTATTATTTATTTATTTATATAGCACCACTGATTCCATGGTGCTGTACATGAGAAGGGGTTACATACAAATTACAGATATCACTTACAGTAAACAAACTAACAATGACAGACTGATACAGAGGGGCAAGGACCCTGCCCTTGCGGGCTTACATTCTACAGGATTATGGGGAAAGAGACAATAGGTTGAGGGTTGCAGGAGCTCCGGTGTTGGTGAGGTAGTATCTCCGGTAGTGATGAGAAGGCAGCGAGGTCAGTGCAGGCTGTAGGCTTTCCTGAAGAGATGGGTTTTCAGGTTCCATCTGAAGGATCCGAATGTGGTTGATAGTCGGACGTGTTGGGGCAGAGAATTCCAGAGGATGGGGGATATTCTGGAGAAGTCTTGGAGGCGGTTGGATGAGGAGCGAATAAGTGTGGAGGAGAGAAGGAGGTCTTGGGAGGACCGGAGATTACATGAGGGAAGATATCGGGAGATTAGTTCAGAGATATATGGAGGAGACAGGTTATGGATGGCTTTGTAGGTAAGTATTAGTAATTTGAACTGGATACGCTGAGGGAATGGGAGCCAGTGAAGAGATTTGCAAAGGGGGGAAGTAGAGGAGTAGCGAGGAGAGAGATGAATTAGTCAGGCAGCAGAGTTAAGGATGGACTAGAGAGGTGCAAGGGTGTTAGCAGGGAGGCTGCAGAAAAGGATGTTGCAGTAGTTAAGGCGGGAGATGATGAGGGCATGCACAAGCATTTTAGTAGATTGATGGTTGAGGAAAGGACAGATTCTGGAGATATTTTTGAGCTGGAAGCGACAGGAGGTGGACAGAGCTTGGATGTGCAATTTGAAGGAGAGGGTAGAGTCAAAGGTTACTCCGAGGCAGCAGACTTCCGGTACAGGGGAAAGCATGATGTCGTTGATTGCGATAGATAGGTCAGAAAAGGAAGATCTATGGAATGGAGGAAAGATGATGAGTTGAGATTTGTCCACATTGAGTTTGAGGAAGCGAGAGGAGTAGAAGGGTGACATGGCTGATAGACACTCTGGGATTCTGGACAGCAGAGCGGTGACGTCAAAGCTAGAGAGGTAGATCTGAGTGTCATCAGCATAAAGGTGGTACTGGAATGCATGGGACTTTATGAGTTGTCCCAAGCCAAGTGTGTAGGTTGAGAAGAGTAAGGGTCCTAGAACAGAGCCTTGGGGGACTCCAACAGAGAGAGGGTGGGATGAGGAGGTGGTGTGGGAGTGGGAGACACTGAATGTGCGGTTGGAAAAGTACGAGGAGATCCAGGATAGGGCGAGGTCTTTGATGCCAAAGGAGCAGAGGATCTGTAGTAGGAGGCAGTGGTCAACTGTGTCGAAAGCAGAGGACAGGTCTAGAAGGAGGAGTACAGAGTATTGTCTGTTAGCTTTGGCGGTAAGTAGGTCATTAGTGATTTTGGTCAGGGCTGTCTCAGTTGAGTGATGGGGGTGGAAACCAGATTGTAGATTGTCAAAGAGCAAGTTAGATGAGAGGTGGGAGGAAAGTTCAGAGTGGACGTGCTGCTCCAGGAATTTGAAAGCGAATGGGAGCAGCGATATTGGGCGATAGCTGGACATAGCAGTTGGATCGAGGGTTGGCTTTTTAAGGATAGGCGTGATTGTGGCATGTTTGAAAGCAGAAAGGATGGTGCCAGAAGTTAGTGATAGGTTGAAGAGGTGGGTTAGGAATGGGATAAGTGTGGTGGTGAGGTTGGGGAGGAGGTGGGATGGGATGGGGTCGAGAGCACAGGTGGTGAGGTGCGATTTGAAGAGTAGACAGTTAAGCCCACCTTCAGTGATGTTGGATAGGAAGGGTATGGGGTTTGGGCATTGGTTTGGTATACAAAGGGGTTGTGGTGGCTAAACAATGAAGACTTGCCTTGTCTGGTCGATCTTATTTTTAAAGTGTGTGGCAAAGTCCTCAGCAGAGATGAGGAAGGTTGGAGGGGGCAGTGGGGGGCGGAGGAGGGAGTTAAAGGTTTTGAATAACTGTTTGGGGTTGTAGGATAGGGAAGATACGAGGGTTGTGAAGTAGGTCTGTTTAGCAGAGGTGAGAGCAGATTTAAAAGCGAGTGTTGCTTGTTTGAATACAGTGAAGTCATCTTGCGAGTGTGCTTTCTTCCAACGCCACTCTGCAACCCTGGACACTTCCCGGAGCTTTTTAGTGGTGTTATTGTGCCAAGGTTGTCTATTGATACGTCGCACTCTGCTATGGACGAGAGGGGCAACCGTGTCAATAGCTGATGCGAGAGTGGCATTGTAGAAAGCAGCGGCACTGTCTGTCGTGGAGTGAGGATATGGACGCCAGTGGTAGGATGGAGTCAGAGAGTGTGTGTGTCTAGGTGTGCAAGGTTTCTGCGGGGGTGTGCATGTTGCTGGACATGGGTGACTGGTGAGGAGGTCAGGGATGAGAAGGTGAGCAGATGGTGGTCGGATAGAGGGAGAGGGGAGGTGGTGAAGTTAGATAGAGAGCAGAGACAGGTGAAGACAAGGTCTAGTGTATGTCCGTCTGTGTGGGTGGCTGCAGAGGACCACTGAGTAAGTCCAAAGGATGAAATAAGGGACAGAAGTTTGGAGGCTGTTGACTGAAGGGTATCAATGGGGATGTTGAAGTCACCCATGATGATGCTGGGAATGTCAGCAGAGAGAAAGTGAAGAAGCCAGGTGCAGAATTGGTCAATAAAGGCAGTGGCCGGGCCTGGAGGTCAGTATATGATGGCCACTTGGAAGTTGGAGGGAGAGTAGATGCGGATAGAGTGGACTTCAAAAGAGGGGAGGATAATAGTGAATAGTGACACTAAGGTCCACCATAGTAGTTACAGACCACTGTCTATACTGGACTGGAGCCTGCTGGAAAGAGCGAACTGCCCTGCAGTTAGAGAATAGATTTAGGTATTGCAAGTGTTTGTGGACCACAATCAGCCAATAGTTTGCATCCTAGCGAAGTACAAGCAGAGATGCCCTAGATAAAGATAGTGACCTGAGATAATGACCAAGCCAGCCTGGTAACAACTGCTACCACACACTGTTGCTGTTGTGAAAGACTAACTAAAGGCCCCTTCACATTAAGCGACGCTGCAGCGATACCGACAACGATCCGGATCGCTGCAGCGTCGCTGTTTGGTCGCTGGAGAGCTGTCACACAGACCGCTCTCCAGCGACCAACGATCCCGAAGTCCCCGGGTAACCAGGGTAAACATCGGGTTACTAAGCGCAGGGCCGCGCTTAGTAACCCGATGTTTACCCTGGTTACCAGCGTAAAAGTAAAAAAAAAAAACACTACATACTTACCTACCTCTGTCTGTCCCCGGCGCTCTGCTTCTCTGCACTCCTCCTGCTCTGGCTGTGAGCACAGCGGCCGGAAAGCAGAGCGGTGACGTCACCGCTCTGCTTTCCGGCTGACCGACGCTCACAGCCAGTGCAGGAGGAGTGCAGAGAAGCTGAGCGCTGGGGACAGACAGCGGTAGGTAAGTATGTAGTGTTTGTTTTTTTTTACTTTTACGCTGGTAACCAGGGTAAACATCGGGTTACTAAGCGCGGCCCTGCGCTTAGTTACCCGATGTTTACCCTGGTTACCAGTGAAGACATCGCTGGATCGGTGTCACACACGCCGATCCAGCGATGTCCACGGGAGATCCAGCGACGAAATAAAGTTCTGGACTTTGTTCAGCGACCAACGATCTCCCAGCAGGGGCCTGATCGTTGGTCGCTGTCACACATAACGATTTCCTTAACGATATCGTTGCTACGTCACAAAAAGCAACGATATCGTTAACGATATCGTTATGTGTGAAGGTACCTTAAATGTTTGCTGTTATTTTTCACATGTTGTTGTTCTCGCAATTGCAAAAACATTGGTGGGGTCCAGATCCTCTGGACCCCCTCGGTCACTCAAAAACATCCTGAGAGGACTCAGCCCAGAAGAAAAGAGCTTTCTACTCCGATCAGTATGCATGCTCAGCCAGGAGCTGTGCACCCCTCAGGGCATTTGAGCAATTGGTGAGGGTCTCAGACCCCCAAAAGTCTACTTAAGAGAACAACAATATATATATAAAAAATAATAGCAAATGTTTAGTTACTTTTTAAGCACCAAGCCCTGTGCCTCAATACAGTGTGCAACCACCAAGATTGTGCCTCCATTGTGAGACTGCAATGGCTATGCTAGTTGTCTCATGCTACGTAGACACATGTTCCAGTTAACCTTTGCAGTGTCCATGTGACTGCATCATCCATTAATGGGGTACTGAGTTAAGGGTCATAGGCCACATATCTAAAACTGATACTCGTACAAATAACCCAGGTTGCAGCTCTGTGGAGTTAATATTAATAAGGAAAATCTTGCTGCTGGACACAGTGTCAATTCTAATATTTTCAAGAGATCCAATGTAGAGAAGCCTACCCATTATACTCAGTGGGTATATATTGGTTTTAATGGATGCCTGTATACGGTCGCAATGAATAATAAAGGAGGTGCCCAAATGGTGGCACCCTACCTTTTCAGCACACCAAACATTAATAGGATCAATAATGGGTTGTCTCGAATAAAGCCCTTTAATAAATGTCATATTGCTTTAGGCATAATGGGGACAGTTCTTTTAACAGATTCCTAAATATTTAGCAGCCTTATCATCTTTTTTATTAAATGACTGCTCTGTCTGGCATGATTTCTAATCTTTCTCTCAATTCTGATTTCAAGAAAGTATCTTAAGTCTAGAGGTGGACGCAGATAAGAAAAACGTTCACTGCCGCTGAGATAACATCAGGTGTCATTGGAAAGGATGAGTAATATAACTGAATGGCGATAAGGTCAATATAGCTCTGTTACTGCACATGCACTGTATGGACAAAAGTAGCGGGACACCTACACGAGCCTATATGACCTTCTATTATAAAGCCATAGACATTAATACGGACTTGATCCCTTTGCAGCTATAACAGCTTCCACTTTTCTGTGAAGACTTTCTACAAGATTTTAGAGATGTATGTAAGAATTTTTGCCCATTCATCCAAAAGAGAATTTATGAGGTCAGACACTGATATTGGAGGAGAGGCCGGGCTCACAATCTCTGTTCTAGTGCATCCCAAAGGTGTTGGGGTTGAGTGAGTTCAGGGCTAAGTGCAGACAGTCAAGTTCTTTCATACCAAACTCACCCAATTATGTCTTTATGCACCTTGCTTTGTGCAGTTGGGCACAGTGATACTAAAACAGAAAAAGACGTTCCACAAAAAATCGAATCTACAATTGTCCAAAATGTCTTGTGGTGCAGTGTTGGGATTTCTCTTCACTGGAACTAAAAGGCCCAAGGCCAACCCCTGAGAAACAAGTCCACAGCATTATTTCTCCTCCACCAAACTTTATATTGGCAATGGGCAATCAGGCAAGTAACGTTCTCCTGGCATTCACCAAACCCAGACTCGTCCACCATATTCCAGTTAGAAACATGGACATGTGGTGGCATGGCAGCTTTTGTGCTGATGTTAATACCTGAGGAGGTCTGGACTCCGCAGTTATGGAGTCAGCAGAACGTTGGTGAATTTTATGCACTACGCGCTACAGCATTCGGTAGCTTTATGTAGTCTACCTACACTTTGTGAGTTTCTGTAGTTCCGAAATGCCTTCACTTTTCAATAATACTGCTCCCAGGTGATGGGGGGACATCTAGGATCAAAGAAAGGTCATAAACTTACTTGTTACACTGGTGGCTCCTATTACAGAACCACGCATGTCAGTGAACTGTTTGTGTCACATGCTAGTAAAGGCAGACAGAATTATGGGGGGCAGATGTTATACACTGTGGTAATGGGAGTGAATGAAATAATAAATTCAGTGATTAGGAGGTGTGTCCCAATACATTTCTCCTTCTAGCATATGTAATATGTATACACGAATGGTGTGGATATTATAGGATATGGTCAGAGAAAATGCTATGATTATAGTCAAGTACTGACCAAATAGTCAAATAAGCATGCAAGAAAATCAACAAGCACAAAATTGTGAGAAAGTTGAAGGTAAAAGCTTAAAGGGGTTATCTAACGACAAAAGTTTTTTTGTTTCCATTGGTTTGCAAATATAAGTTAATTAGGGTTACAAATATAATGTAGCTATGAAAGCTGAACTTAGAGCAGGTTCCACAGTTCAAAAACCTCCAATTACACAGTTTTGACACAAGAGAGACTTTCTTGCCTCTCCTCGTATTGGTACATGACCAGTGATGGGAAAAATTAGGCTGGTCGTCTGGCTTATTTCAACAGCTGGTGCTGGCTCAGATGTTGTGTAATGGCTTCCCTTCCACTGACAGAGAAAAAGTTGGCCAAGTTAGAAGGCCAAGGGTTCCCCATTCATTAATGCTGGCTATATTTCATTCTTTATGCAAATATACATGTAGCAATAGCTAAAATAACCAACTTTAACAGACCTAAATATATCTAAGGATATTTTAATATACCGTAGGTAGAAAAAAAATGTTTAGCTTTTAGACCCCATAAGGCAACAGTTTAGCTCACTTAGAAGTCTATAGTTCACCACATTTCCCCAGTAAAGAAGGAAGAATATGATACCTAGGGGTCCTTATAACAGGGGTAGAATGGATTGGACCAACATCCATCCTGGCTTCCAATGAGACAGCAGACGAGTGATACAAATGGTTCCTGGGTAAGCAATGTATCCGCCATATGGCAGTCAGCGTTTCACACAAAGATTTTACTTGCAAACAGCTTAAAATTAATACATCTGTAATAAAATTCCAAAGACATATCTTATGTAAAATTATGTGATGTCTTCGGTCATCTGAAATATTCACCTGCTGTATTATATGGCACTGAAAATAATGTCCTTTACACTGTGTGTGCACTTCTTGCATTCTTCTTTATGTGACAACCAATATGATTTCCAATAATGCTTATAAAGGGCATCCTCAAGCATCTCTAGTCTTCTAGATGGTAAATATGCCTAGCACCCCCAGTTAAATTGAAGAAATGCATATTCCTTTTTTTATTCTTTTGCTATTCTATTGCCATCTGTTTGCAGAAAAGGTAATAAATAACTAACATAGAAGTCATTAACAGTTCCTCAGGGGTGATACTTTATCTCAGACTCATTATTGGCTAATCATGAGTCTGGGAAAGATAAAGTACCACCCCTGAGGAAGTGATAATGAATTCTATATTAGTTATTTATTACCTTTTCTACAAACAGATAGTTATAGAATTTGGGGTAGCTTGGCAGAAGAGGTGAGCTTATATTTAGATGGGATTTTCAGAGGCATTGTATTTTAAGACTAGGACATGGTATCCATTATAGATGCTTTTAAGTGAAAACATTTCAGTCGCTGGCTGCAAGAGAAAGAGATATTTAACAGTTGGGGATTAAGGCTTTTGTCAGAAAGATCAATTTTACAGAGAGCAAATGACAGAACAATGAGAAGGACAAGTAAAAGCTGATATGAAGTAAAGCCGTATGGGTTACACTCTTGTGAAATGTAAAGCACTTGATTTCTAGCACATGCTGCACTTGATCAAAACTGGACATCACCAATTTTCACTTATTTAAAAAAAGGGGTTTGGACACTTGATTTACAACACTTTCAGATTTTTTTTTACTTGTTCAGTAGTGTGCATGCATTACCTTTCCCAAAATGTTTGAGCTATTTTAAATTTACAGCATACCTGGGCAAAGTACGACCCAGCGGCCACATCACTCCCTTTGACTGTCCCTGTCCAGCCCACCAAAAAGACAAAATTCAAATGTAATGCACAGCAATGCTGGGGTATTTTTCAGATGCAGAATGCACCTGACCAGAGTAGTTGCATAGACTTGACCCTTAGACGCAGGCTAGATGTATGTTGCACGCTGAGTGCACCTGCCTGTTGCACCTTGTAGAGGGCGCGCCTGTCTCCCGGCATGCCTCATGGGAGATGCACATGCCTGTTGCACCTTGCAGTGGGCACGCGTGTCCCCAGGCATGCCTCAGGGAAGATGCACCTGCCTGTTGCACCTTGCAGTGGGCACGCCTATCTCCAGACATGCCTGATGGAAGATGCACAAGTCTTTTGCACCTTGCAGTGGGCATGCCTGTCTCCTGGCACAACTAACAGGATAAGCACCTGCCTGTTGCACCTTGCAGTGGACATGCCTATCTCCCGGCATACCTCACAGAAGAAGCACCTGCCTGTTACACCTTGCAGTGGGCACGCCTGTCTCCCGGCATACCTCACAGGAGAACCACCTGCCTGTTGCACCTTGCAGTGAACATGCCTGTCTCCCGTCACGCCTCACAGGAGATGCACCTGCCTGTTGCACCTTTTCCATTAGACACGACTGTCTCCCGGCATGCCTCACAGGAAAAGCACCTGCCTGTTGCACCTTCCAGTGGGCACACCTGTCTCCCATCATGCCTCACAGGAGACGCATCTGCCTGTTGCACCTTTTCCATTGGACACAACTGTCTTCCGGCATGCCTCTCAGGAAAAGTACCTGCCTGTTGCTCCTTGCTTTGGGCACACTTGTCTCACAGCATGTCTCACAGGGAAAGCACCTGCCTGTTGCACCTTTCAGTGGGCATGTCTGTCTCCCACAATGCCTCACAGGGGAAGCAACTGCCTTTTTCACCTTGCAGTGGGCACGCCTGTCTCCCGTGATGCCTCACAGGAGAAGCACCTGCCTGTTGCACCTTGCAGTGGGCACATCTGTCTCCCACCATGCTTGATGAGAGGAAGACCTGCCTGCTGCACCTTGCAATGGGCACGCCTGTCTCCCAGCATGTCTCATAGGAGAAGCACCTGCCTGATGCACCTTGCAGTTGGCACGCCTGTCTCCTGGCATGCCTCACAGGAGAAGCACCTGCTTGTTGCACCTTGCAGTGGGCACACCTGTCTCCCGGCATGCCTCACAGGGGAAGCACCTGCATGTTGCACCTTGTAGTGGGCATGCCTGTCTCCCGGCGTGCTTTACAGGAGAAACACCTGCCTGTTGCACCTTGCAGTGAGCACGCCTGTCTCCCGGCATGCCTCACAGGAGAAGCACCTGTCTGTTGCACCTTGCAGTGGGCACACCTGTCTCCCGGCATGCCTCACAGGAGAAGCACCTTCTTGCTGCACCTTGCAGTAAGCATGCCTGTCTCCCAGCATGCATCACAGGAGAAGCACCTGTCTGTTGCACCTTGCAGTGGTCACACCTGTCTCCTGCTATGCCTCACAGTAAAAACATCTGGCTGCTGCACCTTGCAGTGGGCACGCCTGTCTCCCGGTATATATCTTTTCTGCACATTGGCTTCTGCAGCATGATAATATCAAAATAAGCAGCAAATCTTCTTCCACTGCTCCAACGATGAGTCTCTTTTGTTTACTGGCTGCAGCCGTTATATTAGGACTGCAGTCCACGTGACCGCTGCAGCCAATCACTGTGCCCAACGGCTATGGTTTTCATTATAGGTAACATATTGATTAGCTACTATTGCTAGTCCATCATGTTACAGCAAAGTTCATTATAACATGTATGATAACCATATATTCACAAAAAATTGCTCAATACAATGCCATTAAAGACCCTTCCATTTGGAGGGTATTGTACCACCAATAACTTAGTATCTCACACTCAGCGTGACCAATAAATAGAATGATCTCCACTATGGTACTTGTATAAAAACCATTATTTTATTAAAGTAGTTCAGATTAAAAATCTAAAAAACAACCAATTACTACGTAACATGAAGGGTACATAATCCAAAAACAAGGGACTATACTGCTATAGGATTTTTCAAAAAGCCAGGCTGTCCAATCGCAAGTGTGTTTAACCATTTACCATTTATGAAAAGCCTACATTACAGTAAGTCAACATGTGGTTTCTATCTCAGGGCATGCATGTTTGTAAAGTATAGATGTTACTCCATAATAATATAAGGGATACTATTCCTGTATTGATCTAACAAACAGCACACCTACAGAAGATGGCATACATAAAGCGGATATCAAAAACAATTAGTAGTAGATCTTGCAGTCAGCCACGTGAAAGAATACCTCGGCAACCCTCTGCCCCGACACGCGTTTCGCAATGCTTCTTCTGGAGGTGTCAAGAAGCATTGCGAAACGCACATTAACTACCTAGCCCATTTTGTTATCTACATGTACTATTACTATTTATTTACTTACTACTGGGTATTTTCTCATTTCATTTTTATCATTGGTTCTACTTTTTATAAGGCTGCCGTCACACTAGCAGTATTTGGTCAGTATTTTACATCAGTATTTGCAAGCCAAAACCAGGAGTGGGTGATAAATACAGAAGTGGTGCATATGTTTCTATTATACTTTTCTTCTAATTGTTCCTCTCCTGGTTTTGGCTTATAAATACTGATGTAAAATACTGACCAAATACTGCTAGTGTGACTGCAGCCTAAAAGTGATAAAACTAACCCTTTCCTGAATGGGCGATTTTCTATTTTTGTGCTTTCATTTTTTTTTTCCTTGTCTTCTTTTTGGAGCCATAACTTTGTTATTATTTTTGTCGATATAACCATATGAGGGTTTAATTTTTGTGGGACGAGTTGTAGTTTTGAATAGTAACATGCATTTTACCATTCATTGTACTGGAAAACAGGAAAAAAAATTCCAAGTGCAGTGAAATTGCAAAAAGAAAAAAAAAAGCAATCCCCCAATTGTTTTTGAGGGGTTTGTTTTTACAGCATATGTTGGTTGGAAAAAATGACTTGTTAACATGACTCTGATTCTCCAACTTAGAACATTTACACTGATACCAAAATATATTGGGGTTTTCTTCTTTCTTTCTAAATGATGAAAAAATGTTTGGATGGAAATTCATTCAAATTTTGCTTGTGACACCATTTTTGGGGAGGCTATAAATATTTTCATTTTTCGGTCAATGTAGCTGGTTGAGAGCTTCATTTTTTGTATTGTAAGCTAAGGTTTTCATTGATACTATTTTAGGTAGGTATAACATTTAGATTCTTATTATATTTTTTTTTTTTTTTGCTGGATTGCCAAAACTTAAAAATTGCAATTCTGGTATTTTTTTTCTCATTATGGCAGTCATTTACCGATCAAGCTAATTTATATTTTGATAGATCCGACTTTTCTGTACATGTGTGTATTTTTTTTATATTTAATGGGAAAAAATGTGATGACTAGATCTTTTATTTTGTTTTATATTTTGAAAAAACATATTTTATTTACTTAATTTTAGTCCCCATAGGGAAGTTGAACCTGTAATCATCAGATCGCTTGTGCAATACATGTTATTGCAGTATAGAGTAAATATTGTGATATAATACAAACACCAGCCTTTTCATAAGGTCATTGTCATGGAAAGTCGCAAGGGCCTTCAGTGGACCCCCAGCTGTCATATAAACCCATCAGCACCCAGCGATTGTGTCACATGGGTGGGGTCAATGGGTGTGTGGAATGGCGCTCACCCAAGACCACCCTCTGTAAATGCCGCTGTCAGGGAATTATAGCAGCAATTAAGTGCTTAGCAGCAAACAGAGCTCAGCTCCGCTCACTGCTTTATGACTTGATAGTAAGTTATATATTGGGAAGGGGTTTCTATTGAGCAGAATTTAGTTCAGCAGATTGGGTTGGCCCTTCACAATGGTCCCAACTTCACATGTAGCCCCTGGGGAAAATGAGTTGCACACCTCTGGAGTTAAAGTAAACGTTACTCTAGTCTTAATAACCGATCTCAACATATTTATATATTATGTTTATGTCTGTATATTATTATTATGCTTATATCTCTATATACCTTGCAGTCTGCAGCATTGAGAACAACACTCGGAAGACTGATTTTGCCTTGGGATCTCTATGGTATTCAACAGGTGAATTTCTTTTTACTTAAATCCTGAACATACATTAAGAACTGTAAGACTCATGCTGGTGTGGTAGATGGAGGCAGGTATATCTCGCCCAGGTGTTTGTCCTATGTGAACTAGGCCACTCAGTATCTTCAGGGTGCTAATGGGTTAATGATTGCAGGAATAAAAGATGACCAGCTGGGTGTTTCCAGTATCTGCCTGGGGCACACAGATTGCCTGCCTGTGTGGGACAAACTGAGTGAAGAGCTCTGCTCAAGAATTGTGTGATGTTAGCTGGGTGGGAGGCCCCCCCAGTTGTTGAGATAGCAACGTATTTTGTTTAGTTAGTGCCGGACAGGCTAGGATTTATTTTTATGTTTTGTTTTTTGTGTTGCTTTCACGTTAATAAATCTGACCTGAGGTCAGCCTGCTCAGAAACCTGCTGTACGCCTCAGATTCAATGCACAAACCATGTGTCCTTTGACCCCAGCAAAGGCGATCCCAGAGTGTTTTGTCACATTGTGGTGGAGAATGCGGGCATACCGTGGCACAGGCGACAGCATGGAAGACGTGGTGAAAGCCTTAGTACAGTCCACTGCCGTACAGCAGCAGGCCACTGCCGCACAGCACAAAGCTAATCGCTTGATGGCCGCACAGCTGAAGGAGTTACTGGACATGACGGTTGCAGACCGCCAACTTCTCCAACAGGTGGCGCAGCGCCTGGTGAGCATGCCTGACGCTGACCCGGAAGCAGAGTCCAAAAGGATCCATGTGAGTCAATACTGGCAAAAGCTGACTGCAGAAGATGACGTCGAGGCATACCTGACAACGTTTGAGCGGACGGCATTGAGAGAGAAGTGGCCGAAGGCACGATGGGCCGATTTGATTGCCTCGTTTCTCTCCAGCGAGGCCCAAAAAGCTTACCATGATTTGGACCCGGAGGTCGCTCAGGACTTTGAGAAGCTGAAAGCTGAGATCCTGGCCCGGTTGGGTGTGACGACGGCTGTCCGTGCACAGAGGGTACATCAGTGGACATACCAGCAAGATAAACCGGCGCGGTTCGACCTGATCTACTTGACAAAGAAATGGCTGCAACCCGAGGTACTGACAATACCCGAAATAATCCAGCGGGTTGTCCTGGACAAGTACCTGAGAGTACTACCCCCAGCGCTGAAAAGGTGGGTAAGCCAAGGAAATCCCACGACAGCGGATCAACTTGTGGAGTTGGTCAAGCGTTATTCCGTGGCAGAAGGACTTCCCGACGACACCGCCAACCCCCGGGCTGTGCCTCCTCCTCGTGGAACCGGTAAGACTGTTCCAGGGACCACGGGTGAAGGAAAATCGCTTAAAACTGTGGGGGAGGAGTCCGGGACTGCTCGCACTCCGAGACCAAGAGTATTGGACGGTGGTCTCAGTAGGGGACCTGTTGGGTGTTTCCGCTGCCATGAGAAGGGTCATGTTTCTGCGAACTGTCCTGTTACCGCTGAACCCATGCAGTGCGACGTTATAGACTCTAGAAAACGCATGTCTTTGGTTACACAGCTAGTGAGTGTGAATGCGGGTCAAAATGATACAGTGAAACACCTGTGTGAATTATCTGTTGATGGGAAAAATGTTGTGGCATTACTAGACTCTGGAAGTGTGGTGACTCTGGTGAAAGCTAGTCTGGTGGCACTTCCGTCTGGTCCGTCTGACAAGTTTTCTGTGACGTGTGTGCATGGTGACACCCGCTCGTACTTAACAGCGGTCATATGGATTTCTACTCCCTATGGGTCAGTGCAGCACAAAGTGGGACTCGTTCCCGTATTGTTACAGGATGTAATCCTGGGCAGGGATTTTCCCTATTTCTGGCAGTTGTGGGAGAATCAGTTGCTCCTTCACGGTAGCTGTACCCGTGAATCTTCTCCCATGCCATCTGGAGGTCCCGAGTCCCTAGCGGAGACCCCACAGGAAGATGTTGCTGGGGAGGTTAGTGAATCTTACCTTCAGTACCCCTTCTCCGTCATGGCGGGGGAAACAGAGGAAACTGAGGAACCTCAGCGAGAGGCGGAGGCAGACAGCCATCCGGCACCCTGCCTGCCAGATTTGGGAGTCCAGGTGGATGACTTCCACAGCGAGCAAATGAAAGATCCTACCCTGACTCCGGCTAGGAAAAATGTAAAAATGATAGATGGGGTACCCGTAGAACCTGACACTAGGCTAGCGTACCCGTATATGGTTCTTGAAAATGATTTGCTCTACCAGGTAGAAAAAAAAGGGGAAGACACAGTGCAACGGTTAGTGGTACCCAAACCTTATCGGCGGAAGGTACTGGATTTGGCCCACGGACATATAATGGGGGGACATCTGGGGGTACAGAAAACCACAGAAAGGATATTGCATTGTTTTGTGTGGCCTGGAATACATTGTGATGTGCGTAACTATTGTGAGTCCTGTCCAGAGTGCCAAATCGCGGCCCCTAAATCTCAGTTCCGTAGCCCTTTGGTACCCCTTCCTATCATCGGGGTCCCTTTTGAGAGAATTGGGATGGATTTGGTTGGGCCCCTTCCCCGATCCGCACGTGGGCACCAACATATCCTCGTCATCGTGGACTATGCCACTCGTTACCCGGAAGCCGTCCCTTTGCGTAACACAGCTACCAAGACGATCGCCAAGGAATTGGTACAAGTGTTTAGTCGGGTGGGAATTCCAAAACAGATACTCACCGACCAGGGGACTCCCTTTATGTCGAGGGTAATGAAGGAGCTCTGCAGGCTCTTACAAATAGACCCGTTGCGTACGTCTGTCTATCACCCTCAAACAGATGGACTGGTTGAGCGCTTCAACAAAACCTTAAAACAGATGCTCCGGAAGGTGATAGACAAAGATGGGAAGAACTGGGATTACTTGTTACCCTATTTGCTGTTCGCCATTAGGGAAGTTCCCCAGTCTTCCACAGGGTTTTCGCCTTTCGAACTGTTGTACGCCCGTCGTCCCCGGGGACTGCTGGACGTCGCAAAAGAAACCTGGGAAGGTCAAGTCACTCCCTTTAAAACGGTGATCAACCATGTAACACAAATGCAGGATCGTATTGCCGCTGTCATGCCCATTGTTAGGGACCATATGTTACAGGCCCAGGGAGCCCAGAGGCAAAGTTATGATAGAGGCGCTAAGGTCCGTACATTTGCACCCGGCGATAGGGTGTTGGTCCTAATCCCTACGGTGGATAGTAAATTCCTGGCGAAATGGCAGGGCCCATTTGAGGTCCGAGAAAGAGTTGGTGAAGTGAACTATAAAGTGTACCAGCCGGGTAAGAGAAAACCGGAACAGATTTATCATGTGAATCTGATAAAATCCTGGAAAGACCGCTCTGCCCTAACGGCGGATCTGCCCCGTCCGGTTTGTTCACCTACTGTACCAGAGGTGCAGGTTGCTGAGACTCTCTCAGAACGACAAAAATCTGAGGTTAAGCAATTTTTGTTACAGAACCGACAGTTTTTCTACGAAAAACCTGACCGGACTAAGTTGGTGAAACATGAGATTGTCACAGAGCCTGGCGTCACTGTTCATGTGAAGCCCTACCGGATTCCGGAAGCCCGCCGTGAAGCCGTCTCCCGGGAAGTGATGGCAATGTTGGACTTAGGAGTCATTGAGGAGTCACACAGCGCCTGGTCCAGTCCAATTGTGTTGATACCTAAACCGGATGGCTCCATCCGGTTTTGTAATGACTTTAGGAAACTGAATGCAGTTTCTAAATTTGATGCGTACCCTATGTCCCGGGTCGATGAGTTGATCGACCGGCTTGGTAAAGCCCGATACATTACGACCCTGGATTTAACAAAGGGGTACTGGCAGATTCCTCTGGCCGAGGCGGCCAGAGAGAAGACGGCATTTGCTACACCGGAAGGTCTGTTCCAGTATGTCTATATGCCGTTTGGACTTCACGGAGCTCCCGCAACGTTCCAGAGATTGATGGATCGAGTCTGGAGGCCTCACAGACAGTACGCTTCTGCCTACCTGGATGACATCGTAATTTACAGCATGGACTGGGAAACTCATCTCCAGAAGGTACAAGCGGTGATTGATGACCTGCGAGATGCAGGTTTAACGGCAAACCCCAAGAAATGCCACATCGGGCTTGAAGAAGCCCGATACTTGGGCTACGTGATTGGCCGAGGAGTGGTTAAACCCCAGATCGACAAAATACAGGCAATTCAGGGCTGGCCACAACCAGTGAACAAGAAACAAGTGCAGGCTTTCCTGGGGATTGCCGGCTATTATCGCCGGTTCATACCCAATTTTGCAGCCATGGCTACTCCCTTGACGGATCTTACCAAGGGGAAGGGTTCCGTCATGGTAAAATGGACCTCAGCTGCTGAAGAGGCCTTCCACAGCCTGAAACGGGCTTTGTGCTCTCAGCCCGTACTAGTGACTCCTGATTTCAGCAGCGAGTTTGTGGTACAAACTGATGCCTCTGATACTGGTGTCGGAGCTGTACTTTCCCAGGTGAGGGACGGAGTCGAACACCCGGTCCTCTATCTCAGTCGGAAACTGAATGTACATGAGCAGAGGTATGCGGTGGTTGAAAAAGAGTGCCTAGCCATTAAATGGGCTCTCGACTCCCTCAAGTATTACCTGGCTGGTAGGAAGTTTAGGCTGTCAAGTGGATGCACCTCCACAAGGACCGTAATAGTCGGGTAACCCGGTGGTTCCTTGCCCTGCAGGCTTACTCTTTTACGGTGGAGCACCGACCTGGGGTGCAGATGGGGAACGCCGATGCCCTATCCCGAGTGCACTGTTTCAAAAGTGTTCTTGCTCGACCGGAGTGGTCTGAGCAAGGGGGGGGATATGTAAGACTCATGCTGGTGTGGTAGATGGAGGCAGGTATATCTCGCCCAGGTGTTTGTCCTATGTGAACTAGGCCACTCAGTATCTTCAGGGTGCTAATGGGTTAATGATTGCAGGAATAAAAGATGACCAGCTGGGTGTTTCCAGTGTCTGCCTGGGGCACACAGATTGCCTGCCTGTGTGGGACAAACGTGAGTGAAGAGCTCTGCTCAAGAATTGTGTGATGTTAGCTGGGTGGGAGAAGCCCCCCCAGTTGTTGAGATAGCAACGTATTTTGTTTAGTTAGTGCCGGACAGGCTAGGATTTATTTTTATGTTTTGTTTTTTGTGTTGCTTTCACGTTAATAAATCTGACCTGAGGTCAGCCTGCTCAGAAACCTGCTGTACGCCTCAGATTCAATGCACAAACCACGTGTCCTTTGACCCCAGCAAAGGCGATCCCAGAGTGTTTTGTCACAGAACATTTCAATTAACTTCTGAACATACCACTTTTTACTAAACTTCTGAATATAAAAAAAATAAATAAATGAGAAAACCAGCTTGTATTGTTTACTTGAGAGCGGAAACAGAGACTTTGCATGAGAAAAGTTTCAAGAATATTTCTAGAATGTAGTTTTACATGAAGATTTCTCCATTAGGGGGCACTATTTTATGGCTGTGAATAGATATTGTAAGTAAATCCTCTTAATAAAGCATAGTTACACTTGGGTAGTTTATAACTGATTTGCTTCCTAATATAATTTTAGAAAAACAGTTTTTATTTTATAGTTCTGTATTAAAAAGCCAATCATATGTCTTCCCCTTTCGCCATTTTTCTGTGCATGTCATATCCCTGTATCTCTTTGATAGAACATGTACCCATTATAGTCTATTGCGCTGTTCACGTGTCCTTTTTTGTATGTGTGGACAAATATCCCAAAATACTGAGACGTGTCTGGTTTTTTTATTGCGGATCAAACTCGCCCATTCAAATCAATAGGTCAGCGGTAAAAACGGACAGAACATCCATCCGTGTGCCGTTCACAGTTTTTACTTTTTAATGGGCTGCAAAAGCTTGAAGTTTTTCTATATTCCGTTATTCACTCAAGAGAAAAACAATACCAAACTGACTGCAAAAACAGACTCATGGACTAAAAATGGATGAAAATCATATCAGAAAAATGATGTAAAGCTCTCCATTGCAAAAAAAAAAAATGGACATCTAAATAAGGCTTTAGGATGTAAAGTTTTTCTTCTGACCCAAACCTTTCCAGGATTCCAAAGGTCTTGTGCACATGGCAAACAGAGTTCCTTCTGTTCCATATCCGAGTCCTCGGCATCTTACGTGCTGCCATATCATGCAACTACATAGGACTAGGATACCGTAATAGTAGGATATAGCATGGAGCTTACAAAATACAATATGGGTCCAGATTGGACCAAGGAGTAGATGGAGAAGGCAGCCATTGAGGAGGAGGGAGCATTGCATGGACTACAAAATCCCTGCCGTTAAATTGCCTTGGATATCTCATTTGTATTTAGTCCGAGCAGTTGATGCGGTGCCAGTATCTGTGATATATAAGTGCTTACCTTCAGTATGACAGGATGAAATATGTGAATGATTATTCTGCAGACATATATGATGATGACCTTGAAGGACCAAGGGGGAACATATTAGGAAAACCTGCCCAGCATAGAAAGAGAACCTCTCAAACCTTTGTGATATACCATCAATTTCTATGAGTGCCATTGTATTGATCTGTATAACACAGATCCATCCTATGGATCTAACAAGAGCCCGTGTCATGGTTTAAAGGGATATTCCAGCTCTTCACAGAGAAGTAAGGGCGGCTGGTAACGTCATGTCTTATGTAGAGTGTGTTATCCATTAGATGTTTGGAAATGTAGCATCACCGGTTCTGCTCATCTCCAAATACCAAATTGAACAGAGCCAAATTACCCCTTTAAGATGACATACACATTTTATTAAACAGATTCTCCCATAACCAACACTTATGCATAGGATACATAAGATATGAATTGTGGGGGTCCAACTGCTGATAAGCCCCCCTTTTTTCCCTGTAAGAGTGGAGCTGTAGTGAGCATGTGTGCTTATGATTCCTATGACTGAATATAACAGTGGTTGCACATGCTCACTTCCACTTCATTCACACAGGATCATTTGGGCCACTTCTTGTGATGAGCCATCCTGATGAGCATAAGATTTAGTTGATGAGCTTGGTATCTAATGTACAGTGTGTCCGTAAAGTCATGGTGCACTTTTGACCAGTCACTGGAAAGCAACAAAAACAATATAAATGTGAGCTCTGCTCCAAATAAAAGAAAAACTCTCACAGTTTCATACCTATTCAGTGCAATTTGATGCAGGCTCCATTTGTTGCCCTACACACATTCAAACGACAGTGAAGTTCTTGCCACACACGGGTAAGGATGTCTGGTTTAACAGAGTGACGTCTGTGATTCTCTGTTTTAAGTGATTAATGTCATTGATACGTTCAATGTACACATGTTGCTTCACATAAGGCTGGTTTCACACTTGCATTGGGTAAGAGCTGCGGAGGGCAGCGTAGTTCCTCCGTTAAGCCCCGCCCACTGCCGCACCTCTTCCTTTCAGCTCCGCCTACATCGGCATGCGTCCTGCATACCTATCTTTAACATTAGGTACGCAGGCCATGCGAATGTATGCAGATGCCTCCACATGCGTCGTTTTGATGCTGCGCCAAACTTCGAACGCAACATGTTGCATTTTGTTGCAGTCGGTGCAGTGTCAAAACAAATGAAAATCATGAGGTCAAAGGAACTGGTTAAGGAGCTCAGAGGCAAAATTGTGGTAAGGCACAGATCTGGCCAAGGCTACAAAAGAATTTCTGCAGTACTCAAGGTTCCTAAGAGTAAAGTGTCCTCCATAATCCTTAAATGGAAGAAGTTTGGGACCACATAGCCTACACCTGGCTGTCCAGCCAAACTGAGCAATCGTGGGAGAAGAGCCTTGGTGAGACCGGTAAAGACGAACCCCAAGGTCACTGTGGCTAAGCTCCAAAAATGGAGTAGAGAGATAGGAGAAAGTTCCACAAAGTCAACTATCACTGCAGGCCTCCACTTGGGCCTTTATGAAAGAGTGGCCCGATAGAAGCCTCTCCTCAGTGCAAGATATATGAAAGCCCGCATAGAGTTTGCTAAAAAACACATGAAGGACTCCCAGACTATAAGAAATAAGAGTCTCTGGTCTGATGAGACGAAGATAGACATTTTAGGCCAAGTACAGAGATATCCTGGATTAAAACCTCTCCCAGAGTGCTCTGGATTTCAGACTTGGCCGAAGGTTCACCTTTCAACAAGACAATGACCCTAAGCACACAGCTAAAATAACAAAGGAGTGGCTTCAGAACAACTCTGTGACCATTCTTGACTGGCCCAGGCAGAGCCCTGACCTAAACCTATTTGAGCATCTCTGGAGAGACCTGAAAATGGCTGTCCACCAATGTTCACCATCCAACCTGACGGAACTGGAGAGGATCTGCAAGGAAGAATGGCAGAGCATCCCCAAATCCAGGTGTGAAAAATTGTTGCATCATTCCCTAGAAGAGTCATGGCTGTACTAGCTCAAAAGGGTGCTTCTACTCAATACTGAGCAAAGGGTCTTTATACTTATGACCATGTGATATTTCAGGTTTTCTTTATTAATAAATTTGCAAAAATTTCTACATTTCTGTCTTTTTTCAGTCAAGATGGGGTGCAGAGTGTACATTAATGAGAAAAATGGTAATTAGACCTACCGGTAATTGTATTTCCAGGAATCCATCCTGACAGCACCATTGGAGGACATCCTTCTTACCCTCAGTGGGACAGGAAAAACAAGCGGTTAAAAGGACCCTCCCCACTCCACCCACCAGTGATTTTCCAAGTACCACATCTGGATGGATGCAAAAAAGAGAGTTTATTCAACAAATTTACACCAATGTTACATCACATTAGTTTATTAATACAAATTTGCAGTGGGAGGGAACTAGTAGTGCTGTCAGGATGGATTCCTGGAAATACAATTACCGGTAGGTCTAATTACAGTTTTCCAGTTCACCACCTGACAGCGCCATTGGAGGAATACCAAAGAATGGAAACCTAGGGTGGGACTACTGCATGTAATACTTTTCTACCAAAAGCTAATTGCTCTGATGAGACATCTAGTTTATAGTGTCTGGCAAAAGTAGAAAGACTGGTCCAAGTTACAGCCCTACAGATCTGTTCTGCTGAAGCTCCCCCCCTCTCTGCCCATGATGTAGCAATAGTTCGGGTTGAGTGGGCTCTAAGGGTATCTGGGGGATCCTTCCCCTGGGCTGTATATGCTAGGTTTACAGTAGCCTTAATCCACCTTCGCTGCCTTACAACCTTTATTTGGTCCCCCATACTGTATGAACAGGTTTGTGTCTTGTCTCCAACCTTCAGTTGCCCCTAGGTATTTCAGAACTGTCTCTCTAACGTCAAGATTATGATAGACCCCTTCCTTCGTTGTTCTAGGATGTTGGCAGAATGAGGGAAGAATTATTTCTTGGTTTATGTTTGTAGATGAGACTACCTTTGGGAGAAAGGCTGGATTAAGTCTTAAGACTATTCTGTCATCAAAGATCCGGAGGTACGGATCCTGTATCAATAGAGCCTGCATTTCCCGCAATCTCTTAGCTGAAGTGATGGCCACTAGAAAAGCTGTTTTAAAAGAGAGATTGGCTATGTCCATGTCCTCTGATAATAAATATGGGGATCTGCACAGTGCATTAAGGACCAAATTCAGGTCCCAAGGAGGAGACGATTTTTTCACAAGAGGTCTCATTCTTTGTATGGCCCTAACAAATCTTGTTATCCAAGGATGGGAGGCTAATGATGAGTCAAAAAACACACTAAGGGCCGCAATCTGTACTTTTAAAGTACTAGGCCAGAGGCCTTTTTTAAATCCAAGTTGTAAAACGTCAAGGATTTTAGGAATGTCTGGTTTTGAGGTATCTATAGGAATCTCTCCTAGGAAAGAGCAATATCGCTTCCAGATCTTGATATAGATCGCTGAAGTCACCGGTTTCCTGCTTGCCTGGAGTGTGGTGATAACCTCTTCTGACAGGCCTCTGGATCTTAGAGTCAGGCGTTCAGGATCCAGGCAGAGAGCTGTAGTGAATCCGGATTGCTGTGTAACACACCTTGGCACAGAAGGTCCTGCCTCTTCGGCAGGAGGATAGGTGTTTCTGTCGTCATTCTGGATAGAAGAGAAAACCAGCTCCTCTTGCGCCAAAAAGGAACCACCAGGATTACAGTTGCTTTTTCGTCCCGTATCTTCCTGAGTATTCTCGGGATCAGTGGCAGGGGTGGAAAAGCGTACAGAAGACCTTCTCCACAATGTTGAGACAGTGCGTCGACTCCCGCTGCTCCCTCTAGAGGATTGAGAGAGAAAAATGCTCTGGCCTTTGCATTTGATCTGGTGGCAAAGAGATCCACTAGAGGCGTCCCCCACCGCTGGCACAGATTGCTGAACACTTCTGGATTCAATTCCCATTCTCTGGGATCTTCTGTCGTTCTGCTTAGAAAATCTGCTACCTGGTTTTTGGCACCCTCCAGGTGAACTGCCGAGATGGACCTGACGGATTTTTCTGCCCATCTGAAAATCTGGTCTGCCAAGTGCTGTAGAGATGGATGTCTTGGGCCTCCCTGGTGCCTTAGAAATGCCACTGCTGTCACATTGTCGGACAGAATCCTCACGTGTCTGTCTCTGACCTGAGACTGGGCCTGGTAGAGCACTTTCCAAATTGCATACAGTTCTCTGAAGTTTGATGACTTGGCCGACACTTTCTGGACTCCACTTCCCTTGGTAGTATGTCCTTCCTATGTGCCCGCCCCATCCGTACTGACTGGCATCTATGGTAACAGTGACACAGGGATAGAGGATCCATGGACCTCCCACCTTCAGGTTTTCCGGGACGGTCCACCAGGTTAGGGACTTCTTTACCGAAGGAGAAAGAACCATCTTCTTCTCCAGAGAATTTTGCCTTCTGTCCCAAGATTTCAGGATTTGCTTCTGTAACCCCCGTGAGTGAAATTGGCTCCATTTCACACAGGGAATACAGGCCATCATTAAGCCTAGGACTCTCATTGCTTCCCTTATAGAGGAAGTGCTTTTCCTCAACCGGTATATGTTCTCGATTAACGACTTCTGTCTTTCCTCTGGTGGAAAAGATGTTCTGTCGTTGGAATCTAATATGACCCCCAAAAGTTTTATTCTGGAATTTGGAACTAGGCATGACTTTTCCCAATTCACAATCCACCCCAGATCTTGTAGAATGGAGAGTGTGAAGTCGCGGTCGATCTTGAGAAGCTTCTCTGACCTAGCCATTATCAAAAAGTCATCTAGGTATGGTACTATGGCAATACCTTGATTCCTTAGATAGGCAACTACTTCTGACATTAGTTTGGTAAATATCCTTGGTGCCGAGGCTAGGCCGAAGGGGAGACACTTGAATTGAAAGTGATAAACCACCCCTCTGTTCGTCAGGGCGAATCTCAGGAATTTCTGGTAGCAAGCGTATATTGGGACATGGTAGTATGCACTCTTTAGATCCAATGTGCACATCACCATGTCCTTGTCTATGAGAGGTATTGTGGACTTTATAGACTCCATCCTGAATCTCCTGTACCTTATCCATCTGTTCAGGGGTTTCAGATTTATAACCGTCCGGGAGTCTCCCGATGGTTTTTTTATTGAAAATAGGTGTGAATAATGGCCCTTGCCTCTCTCTGAGATGGGTACTGGGACGATTGCTTCTATTTCTAACAACTCCTGGATGTCTGGCCACATAGAAGAGTTTAAGAGGAGAGAAGATCTGGTTACTACAAACCTTTCTGGAGGAGGACTGATGAATTCTAATTTGTAACCGTGAGCAATCACCTGCAGAATCCAAGGGTTTTTGGATATTTTCTGCCAACCCCTCAGAAACCCTTGTATTCAACCTCCCACTCTGATGCCATTTATTCGGGTTCCTTGAACCTGAACCCTGGAAGATGGATTCTCTACCTTTTCCACCCTTGGGATAGGACCATCTCCCAGTCTTCCCTTCCCCCCTGTAGTCTGTCTTCTGACTAGGCCGGGATCTACGAAAGGGCTGGTATTTTTTAGTATTTTTCCCAGGTAACCCTTTCTTTTTGTCTGAGGCTTTTTCTAATATGTCGTCTAGAATAGGCCCAAACACTTTACCCCCTGAAAACGGAATCCCACAAAGTTTATTCGTAGACTGAATATCGCCTGACCAAGTCTTTAGCCAGATTGCTCTTCTGGCTGCATTGGATAAAGATTCGCTTCTGGCGGTGAATCGTACAGATTTCGCCGAAGCGTCCGCCATAAAACCTGTTGCCAACTTTAGTAATGTTAGGGATTTGAGGATGACATCTCTAGAAGTTTTAGCCCTGAGATGTTCTTCCAGATCGTCCATCCATAAATGCATGGACCGGGCTACCGAGGTTGCTGCTATATTAGCATGTATTATTGCAGCCGAGGATTCCCAAGTTCTCCTCAACAGTCCATCTGCTTTGCGATCCATTGGATCCTTCAATGTGGAGGAGTCTTCAAACGGAATCACGGTCTTCTTTGCCACTTTTGCTAATGGCGCATCTATCTTAGGAACTTCATCCCAAACCTTTATATCGTCTGGATTATAATTTAAACGGAGTCTAAAGTCTCTAGGTACCACTAGCCTTTTCTCCGCCTCCTGCCATTCTAATAATATCATGGAACGGATATGATTATTAACCGGGAAAACTTTCGTGAGTTGAGCATGCAGACCGCCAAACATTTCATCTTGGATTGAGGTTTCCTCTTGAGTGTCCTGTAACTGCATGGTGTTACGTACTGCATGTAGGAGTTCATCCGTATCTGCTGCCGAGAAGAGATATTTCTTTCCTCTTCCTAATTGTTCTTCCCTTTCTTCTTGATAAGACCCCTCCATATCTTCTTGGTCAGAAAAAGGGCTGGACTCACTCGGTCTTTTCCCCAATGTTTGCGGTTCTGTCTGGCTGGTCTGGGGAAGATTCAGGCTCGAGATGGATGCCTTAACCTCCTGACGTATCATTGCTCTCATATTAGTTAATAATGAGGTCTGTTCTTCGCCGACAATCTTTGATGTGCATAACTTGCAGAGCGGTTTCTGCCAGTTCTCAGGAAATCTAGCTGCGCAAAAGGGGACATTTATTCTTCCCAGCCTTTTTCTTTTCAGGTGCGGGGTTGGAAGGCTCTCCCTAAAATATACAGATATCACCGAATGGGGGGGTAGGGAATGGGCAGGAAGCATTGTAGCATGGCTTTGAATAGCCTATTCATTTGCCCCTTGGACAACTCTGGCCCCTCAGGTCTGGCAGATTCCTCCATTATAGAGGTACAATAGCCGGGTGCTCCTTATCAGGATGGCTGGCGGCACATTAATCCACATACCCCATTTTTATATTGTTCTCTACCTGGTTGATCCTGCCCTCCTTACTGCGTCCCACGTGGTCTGACCGTGCTGGAAGACCTCTCCTGAAGCCGGCGCTGTCGCTGGCATCCCGCTGTCCGGCGCTCGTCGCAACCAGAAGTGAAGCGGCCGTCGGACGGAAGTGACGCAGCCGATGGTCCAGGAGCTAGCAGCGGCTGCCGCGCTGAGAGCACTCACCGGGAATGGACGCGGCAGCATGCTGGGATCGGCCGCCGTGTTGGAGATTGCCCCCGCATACACCCCCCAGCATGGAGGAACGGATCCGACCCCAGGAGCAGCGCTACACTGGGGAGGCTGAGGGACCCCCCATAGCAGGTATCAGCCGCAGATATCTTGCGACAGGGAAAGGAAAGGCTGGGCCCCCCGATCCCCACCATCTGCACAGCACCGTCGGAGGATAAGCTTGCCGTTCCTATCCTCAGTGGGACAGGAAAAACACTGGTGGGTGGAGTGGGGAGGGTCCTTTTAACCGCTTGTTGTCCCTGTCCCACTGAGGGTAAGAAGGACGTCCTCCAATGGTGCTGTCAGGTGGTGAACTGGAAAAATGAATTTTTTTGAATTTATCAAATGGCTGCAATGAAACAAAGAGTGAAAAATTTAAAGGGGTCTGAATACTTTCCCACTGTATACTGTATATATTGCGATGATACAATGTGGCACATTACAAACTCAGCCCTGCTACATCTATATTAGTCTGGCACCATGCTAATAATCACCTGGGCTAATAAAAGGCTACGTCCAACTATGCATGGAGGAGTGGGTGATGTTGGCAATTACTCTTAGAAGTCGTCGCCCCGCCATACAGAATAATCCAGATTCCATGCAGCAGCGGGTCTTCTGCCTAAATACTATCATAGCATCCCTTCCCTGCCTCTCAATAGAGCCGCGGTCTCCTCCGGAGGCCCGGTAATGTTTAATGCTTTGTAAATGTAACTTCATGATAGACCTCTAAACTGCCCCCATAATGCCATCTCTCTGTATCCCCCCCACCATTCACTCTGGAAGACAATCACTTTTAGGCAAACCATCCCATTTCCCATGACAGTCTAAGAAAATGCAGCGCTTTAGCTGAACTTTCCACAAGCCCACCCCTGGGCTCAGTGACCCTAAAATAAGAACCCGCATGAGCGTAGGAAAGCATTACTTGGATGCTCTGCTACATTGAACCCTTAGTGTCAGATGTTACAACTGCATTAGTAAATAATTACAGTATCAGGGGGCTTGGTGGGTTTAATAATAAAAATAAAGCAATTTTCAGAAAATAAGTCTATCAGCCCCGAAGGGGTTTTTTGGGGGGGTGGTGGAGGGGGTGTCAGTATGAGAACGTGGGATCATGTGATGAGGCTTCTCCCTGGGGTAGCAGGCAGGGCTGTGAGAAGCAATTTCAGTGTCCAGAATAGAATCATTGAATGGTTTAGGTGGGCTCCTCGCTCTGTGTGTCGCTTTATGGCTGATCCCAGCACAAGAGATTTCTACCTGCTGGCTTGTTTTAAAAAAAAAATGTTAGAAAAGCAGATCCACTACTACGTTTCTGCTGCCTCATACTGGGCAAGTAATGTCTATTTCTCCAAGACACCACCTCTGAGCTGGAGTCTCCACAATTAGATTTACCTATTAGTGACCATCTCCATACAAGCTGTACATAATGTATAAAAATGGTATGCTAATAATAATATGTATTTTATTTTTTCTCACTTATATAGCACCATTAATTCCACAGTGCTGCACAAACATCATCATCACTGTCCCCGATGGGGCTCACAATCTAGATTCCCTACCACTATGTCTTTGGAATGTGGGAGGAAACTGGAGTACCCGGAGGAAACCCACGTAAACACGGGGAGAACATACAAACTCCTTGCAGATGTTGTCCTTGGTGGGGTTTGAACCCAAGACCCCAGCGCTGCAATGTAACAGTGCTAAACACTGAGCCACCGTGATGACTGTATAGCAATAATAATTTAAATGGATTTTAATCCAGTGTATCTGTAAATTCCAATATTGGGACACGTGTCCAGTTACAAATGACAAAATATATAAAGATAAAATAATGACTATTATAATTTATCGGCAACATTTTGTACTTTATTTCAAAACAAAATACGTGCTTTATATTCGCCAGTTCGTTATTGCTCCAAATATATACCCAAAACACGTCCATATCCAATAATGGGTCCGACGTATGACAGTTAAAAGGTGATGTTCTAAACCATACATGCCAGGGATGTATTTGTGTAATCATCTAGATTTCCTGGTGCATCTTTTCTAGCTATCAACCATAAATTGAGGACAGTGGTAAAATTATACAGGATATGTGACCCGAGTAGACTTATTCTTCCAAGCTAGATAATAATGTACTTATGTACAACAGGCTAGATGTATTGTAAAAATCCTGCTGAGTATAA